>NC_081445.1:6568535-6569899 GCF_007210705.1 Tigriopus californicus | reverse complement strand
TATTTCATGTTTACAAACTTGAGTAAAAATCAATAATTTTCCATCTTGAACACTTGGAGCAGATTCCATTCCCAGTAGCGGTAAGAAAGTTCTCAAAAAGATGAGAAGACTTCAAAACTTCATCAAATAGGTCGTAACAAGGTTTCAGTGGGCTCGAAACTAAATGATACATTGGTTGTAAAGATTAAAGAATCTATGTGCAGCAAATTCAAAACTCTGTATGCTTTATATTTAGTATGTTTGCCCTTGTTATGGTGCCATCTATTGATAATATCTTGAGTTTACAATTTCAGTCCTTAGTAAAGTCGAAATTCGATTAAACGAATCTCGATTAAGCGATAAATTTCGACTTAATGATATATTTGCTGCTTATCAAATACTGTATTTATTTCATAGTAAATCTCGATTTAACGATGAATTTCGATTAAATGATATGTTCTCCGCTGACGGAAAATAGCGTTAAATCGAAGCTCGACTGCATCAGCATTAAAAATAATCAGATTAGCTTATCCTGAATCACGGCAAATTCTCAATTAGTCATGTCTGAAAAATGTTTCCCTTACATTTGATCTTTTACCTCATCATATGATTTCAATGCAGAAGCTGTAAAGCTTAAGCATCTCAAAACAAGCTAAATCATGTGATAAATTGTATCTTCTTCCAAATTCAAACATCAAAAAAATTCTTAAGAAATTCCGCGTGAAAGGTCCAAATTTTGTCCAATCGACCAAGTGAAGTAACGGAAAAGACGTGAAAAACTGATACTGGCGGGTTGATTTTAGGTCTTGTATTTCTAGGGGATGAATGGAAGCATCACGACTAGAGGGCTCTAATCAATGCATGATATAGGTTAAAGTAGAGGGAAAAAATCTCAGAAATCTCGTGAGTGTCGTTTCTCTGACTAGCCCTCTGACTAGCCCTCTAGGTTAAAGGATAAGATTGTCTCCCTTTTTTTGGTCCATTAAGTCTCGTTAGCTATGGGTTTTTGGCGGAAATTTTGAATCCCTACTTATGCTCCATATGGTTTCAGAAAGCCGAAGTGGAAACTACGCCGAATTCGTCCAAGTTTTAGAAGCCGGCTCCGGTCGAGACTTCCAGAGAGGTGTCGACGGCTGGCTCGCGATCCTCGTCCTTTTGTTAGGAAACTATTGCGTCGTGTTCTGAACAAGAGTCTGCATGCAAATCATATTGACAAAAATGAGTGTGACTGCATTCAAAATAAGAAAAGTCAAAGAATGGTCAATGGTCGACTCGAAAATGAAAATAGTTTGTGAAATTTCTGAGCCGTGCCCAAGCCAAATATTTTGTTTTGAGCAAATCCTCAAACAATTGCTATGATTTGTTTTTTGCGAGTATAGAGCTCA
>NC_081445.1:6541112-6568499 GCF_007210705.1 Tigriopus californicus | reverse complement strand
ACGTGCAGAGAGGTAAACACAACAACATGGGATGAGGAACAAATGTGTGCGGCAACTGGATTACCAACGGCCCTACCAAGTCAGAAAAGCTATTCNAGAAAAGTCAAAGAATGGTCAATGGTCGACTCGAAAATGAAAATAGTTTGTGAAATTTCTGAGCCGTGCCCAAGCCAAATATTTTGTTTTGAGCAAGTTTCCAGTCTATACGCGACACTTCTACGGTAGTTTACAGACGGGGATTTTTTTTCCACCAGGGTGGTGCCGGTTTCGGGCCGACTCTGGTGATTTTCATCAGATCTGCCGCTCCTAGGGAGAGTTCTAGCACGCGAGCGAAGGGGGAGAAGACCAACTCTCGCTGTGCAGTCTCGTACCGCACTCATCCCTGTTACATTCAGGGACCCAACTTTGAAACATTTTCAATGTTTCATCCACAATTCTGACCATTTTGACAATGACAATGCTCATGGAAAATGATATTCAGATTGAAATGGTATTTTGAAGGAACATTTCATCCATTTTTTAGGGTTTTTTTTTTCTTTCTAAATTAGAGCGAAGTGAGTCAGCCAGCCATGCAATTTCAGAACATAGCGAATTTATTCAAAGTAGTGTAAATACTATATGGCTCTTACTTTCAACATAAAAGCTGGCAATGACGAAGAAACATATACTGGTTTGAGTGGTGTGGATGATACAGGGCATTGGGTTGTCCAAAGCAAACTGAGTCCGGTCAACTTGTGTGGTCTCTATAAATTGCTAGATTCTATAAGTTTTCCTTACTTTCAGTGCAACTACTTTATTCTACTAAACCATTACATTAGATATTATTCTTGATCCATACAGAGCTGGGAGTCAAAGGCCCAAGGGTAAAGTAACTTAGGTTAGTAACGAATTGCTTTATCTTTCCTTTCAATAAAAACAGTTGGCCACGTGAAGTTTTTTTTAATTTCATTGCGGAACACATCGATGCATTGACAATTAGATGAGTCATCAACTCTTTTGAGCTAGCTATTTTTCTGCATGATATTTTTGGTCATGAACTGAAACAATTTGATTTTGAAAGCTCAAGGACGTAATTACGACAGGTTGAGCAAAGAGGAAGACCCCCAAACCGTTCAGGAAAAAAAATCAGTTAAAACAATAGCCCTCTTAATGTGCACAAACTATGGTTTATGTTTTACGTTCTGCACGCTTTGTGACGTGAGTCAGCCTATACCAGATAAAGGGCTGATTGGGTCGATTCCTTTTTATTGAGCTAGAACACGCTGGTGTTGCTTATGACTAATTGTATGAAAATCTTATGTATGATTAGTGACCTGAGTCACATCATATCCAGAAAAGAAATCGCTTTCATGGCATGTCACGAGTAGTTTATTTAGCAATTTGGGCTGTCTGATGTGGCAAAAAGGGCCCCTATGAGAAGTAAAACTACTGAAAGGCACATCTTTAAAAAAAAAATTTTTTTTCAAGCAGACAAACGGAACAAACAAAAGTTAACGTTTTGAGCAAAGACAGAGAAAAATGTAGAAATGCCAAGATTTTCCTGCGGAAAATTCTACCTCTTTCAGTCCGACTCAAAAATTGATATTTCTTTGGCTTTGTTTCTGACTCTTTTGGTGGTGCAATGCGGCCTGACTCCCTCTACCTGGGGCAACACTGGCAGGACTTGGCCCGAAGGGAACGGACGTCCCGGACGGAATTTCAAGTCTGCAAGCAGTCGCGCAGGGTCTCCTCGAGTCTCGTTTTCGCCTCAGCCAGGGTTTACCCCCTCCCCCTGGAGCGTGCGCATCTTTGAGTGGACTGGCATCCACCACGTACGCAGAAGGAAGCCGGCCAGAGTGTTGGTGGAGAAAGATCGAGCGTGCGTGCTCCGCGTTCCATGCCAGACCCCTGAGTGTGTGTGTGTGTCCTAACAGGGAATGCATGTCTAGCGAGTGCGTGCGTGAGTGTCGTGTTCAGCCGTGAAACCCTCACCACCCCTCCTGCCTATTTCCAGCCACGAGTAGAGTGAGCCGCTTCAGGATCGTTCGGGAGACCGCCACGCCTGCCTGCTTGCCCATCCTCCGCCCTTCTCAATCCTCCTCGCAATTCACGTTCCCACCGCCGCCAAGCTCCCCTTCGTCCGTATCCGTGCTCTGGCCGAGCCCGGCTTCTCCCGCCACACCATGGCCTCCACCCCCACGAACACTAGTAACAGCGGTACCAACCAGCACGAACGCAGCGGAAGTAGTAATAGTACGGGCAATAACGGGGGCTTACACGTAACGCCCACTCCGGCCGCCATGGGCAAGAGCGACAAATGTCTGTACCTGACGGGGTTACCGGCCTCGTGGCCTTCGTCGGAGGGTGGGGGAACGGGTGAGACCTTGCACGAGACCAATTTGACGGCCTGGGTCGAGGACGCTTTTTCCGGCGTCAATGTTAGGCCGATCAAGGTGATTTTGCTCAAAGGTCGTACACACAGTGACACTCGCGAAGCCTTGATCGAGTTGGCCCACAAGGAGGATGCCCAGATGGCCATGGGCGCCTTGCAAGGTGAGAATGAGCACCCGGCCTCGCATGACGCCGAAACGCTCATGCCCGTTCTAATCACGGCTCCTCATTACTTTTAGAGGCTCAATTCCAAAATCGGTCGATTCACGTGGAATACGCGCATGATAACAATAATCGAAGGTAAGCCGTGATCGGATCTGGTGGGCGGTATTGATTGACCCAATCATGACCTGGCCGTTGGCTGGGGGAAGCCTGCCGAAGGTGCAGATATATTGCTCAGGAATCGTGGCGAACGATGGGATAGAATTATACGCTAAGGTAGTTCAGCCCGATATGACCGATAGGAAGTGGAAGATTGCCTCTGATGAGGTGTGACGGATCTCTTCGTCCCGTCGTTGTGTTTAGGGTTCCCCTTGAGCCAATCAGCTATAAACCATTCCGTAGTGCCAATCGCTTCGAGTTTCGCATAACCCTCGGGCCATTCTCACATTTAGAGGTCGTCTCGTGTGACAATGGCAGGTGTGGTACACTTGCCAATCTTGCATGTCTCTTCCCTCGTCAGTCCAATAGAAAGACGGCGTTTTGGCAAACTCCGCCTCTTTGACGCCGCCAATGTTTTTGGCAAATGGCAAGTTTTGCCAAACGTGCCAAACCCAATGCTTTGATTGGCCAAAAAACATGCGTGGTCGTCGCAATCAGAAACCCCTAACCAGGCCATCTAGTAAAAAACAAATCGGAGCGTGTCAATTGTATGCACTCTAGTTTGTCATGATATCTCAGACAATTTAACAAAAACAATTCCATTTTTTAACGGAGGTTTGTCGGCTGATTTGAAAATCTAATAAACAGAATTGCATTGGCATTTATCAAGGGGGAGTTTTTGCCTCTGCATGCCGAAAATATACACGTGTAGAGACCTATAAGGAGTCAAAATAGCAACCGCCTCTTCTTCAAGTGTCAGAGAAAGCTCACCGCCGCTGAAATTCGCCTCTTGCTTTTTGCAAAAAGTTCGATGAGCAAAGTACGTTTTCAACTCTGTCTATTCGAAAAAATAGGTCAGCACCTTTTAAGAAAATTGATCAGTAAATATCAGATGTATAGACACTCGTTCGAGGCCAATATCAAGCGAGAGTAGCCACCAAATCTGTAGCAATAATTAACTTCATCAATAGGTGACGTAAGAATTCTGCATGACAAATTTAGTGTAGGGAATAAAGTAACAGAAATTCGAATCATTGTTCCTAAGACTTCGCCGCGGGCTTAAAAGATGCGACTCACAAATATATGCCAGTTTTCCATCATTTGGCACATTGAAAAATGAATAAACGAATAAAATGTGCATAAACACATGAACTCGGGCGTGGTCTAAATTGAAGTTAAGTGACCTGTGACATGAATGCATTAAAAGAAATGTCGATCTAAGCAAGGCATACAAAACAAGCATGTGCTCTTTTGGTAATTTCTATATAACTTCTATAGATGATTTCATGATACGGATGATGATGTAGTTTTTTTTTCCGAGCTGTCATTTGTTGGTGATTGGGGGTCCGCTCTAAGTTAGGTTAAGCTAAGTTAGATTTAGGTGAGTGGGTGGGGGAAGACCTGGGATCAAACCCATGAATCCGAGTTCAACTCGGTCACGCGTTAGTCAACTGCGCTACAACCATCTCCCCTTTTTTCATATTTGAATACAATGCTTAATCACCGATCAGCTCTGCAATTAGATTTATAGAAGGTCATTTATCCCGGCAATTTTGTTACGGCATTATTAGTTTTCGCTGCCCTGAGTGTGACATGACGCGCGATGGAATTGCCGGGATCCAGGTCTTTCCCCCTCTTAGTGCAACTTGCACAGACCAAACGTTGAAGGTGTCATGAAACGCTTTGAAGCTAAAATTGTAGCTGGGACTGGGAGCTGCAAAAGAAAGCTACTTGTCAGCATACACTAGCAAAGATATCTCGGGATGTATTGTGAAGCCATTCCTAGCTCTTGGTAGTAAGTGAAGGAAGATCGCTTTCCGACAGTGTTTTCGTAGCAGGCGCGTGATTGAATTGACCTTAATGATCAATTTCACACTGATTGTGTTTCGTCTTTCTCGTTTCGTATTAAGTGAGTTAGATTTGGTGACTCCATCCATTTCTCAATTTGTTTTCAAGTTGGAGCAGGAAAATCTCTATCCCATATGTTATATGGGAACCACTGCTGCAGAAACATAAAAGTTACAGTGTTAACGTCTTCAGACGCAGGAGGAGATACTAGTTCGAGACTAATTCCATTTCATTGCTTGCTGCCCAGCTCTTTGAGCTCTTGAACACGAAGATTCTCCGCCACGACGCCAAGCAACTTACCGGCAGGTTCTCTCACGAGATGAGCCTCTCATTACGTATTTAGAAAGCATGGGAGAATAACGTGTCCCAAAAAGTCAACTTATCCAAGGAGTGGGGGTTGTTGGCTATGTTATGGGAAGGAGTCCACAAGCTAGACAATGCTATTCACCCACTTATCTGTTGCGCCAAGAAGACCGTTGTGACGAGTAGGTCGAAATGCTCATTTAACTGACCAGACAAACGTCTTCTGACCGCGACCAAGTTTACGAGCGCTGCCCAAACCCATCAAACGTACCCCTCACCTACCATGGGTATCGTAGCGTCGAGGTGAGGCGAGAACTGGGCGTGTTTTGTCCGAATTCCACTACAAAACCGGTCAAAGCTTCCAGTGCTGTAATTGCGTCATTTTCTTCAAGAAATCGTCCTTTGAAGTGTCAGAACAAAAGCGATCATGGAGCCAACCAAATGTGTCGATGTGCTGAGGGTAACCTCCAGGATCCTGCTCAAAATTGTTGCCCTCCTGGCGTCTCTTTACTTCTTTATCTGTTCCCTCACATTCCTCAGTACCTCGTTCAGAATATTGGGTGGAAAAAATCTGTCGAGTTTTTTCTCCTCTTCTGAGCTACTTTCAAATCCAATTGTGGGAGTGATGATCGGAATCGTGGTGACAGCTTTAGTCCAGTCATCGGCCACTTCAACCTCGATCATCGTGTCCTTGGTATCAGCTGGAGTTTCTGTGCCTCATGCTATCCCCATGATATTCGGCTCAAACGTTGGGACTTCCATAACCAATACAATTGTCAGCCTGACCCAAGCCAGTGATAGAGAATGTTTTCGCAGAGCCTTCGCCGCCGCCACCGTCCACGACATGTTCAATTGGTTGTCAGTGATCCTAATAATGGCAATTGAGATGCCCACCGGCTTCATGGAAGATGTTACTGGGTACCTTGTCGACCAGATGCCCTTGGGATCGGACATTCAGAATCCTGACTTGCTGAAACCACTCACTCGTCCCTTTACGGATAACGTTGTACAACTGGACTCCAATGTCTTATTGGGATGGTCTTTGGGTGACCCCATTTTTGATAATGTCACCACCCTTTTACGAACCAATTGTTCTGGTTCGCCCTGCACTTTCCTTCTTTCCCACTTTGGAGAAAACGGACTTGATTGGGGAGACACGTTCATGGGTTTGGCCCTCCTGACCTTCTCATTGTTGCTTCTCTGCGTTTGCCTCATGGCTCTGATGAAGGTGCTCAATGCGGTATTGGGAGCCAAGATGGCTGAAGTGATTCAAAAAACGATCAATGCGGACATTCCCTATTGTCCGTGGCTGACTGGATATATTGCCATGTTGATCGGTGCAATTGTAACCATCTTAGTTCGATCTTCGTCTGTATTTACCTCCACTTTGACTCCACTGTGTGGAGCCGGATTGGTGACACTTGAAACCGTTTATCCATTAACCCTTGGGTCAAATATTGGAACAACGACGACGAGCATTATAGCCAGTCTCGCTGCCGATGGCAAATACCTGAAGCCCTCGGTTCAAATCGCTTTAGTTCACCTCACGTTCAATGTGCTTGGTATTCTCATCTTCTATCCGATCCCAATCATGCGATGGCCCATACCCATGGCCAAAAAGTTAGGCGAAGTAACAGCAGAATATCGGTGGTTTGCAGGACTGTATGTGATTCTGATGTTCTTTGTGGTCCCCGTAATGGTTTTTGCTCTGTCCTTGGCAGGGCTAAACATCATGTATGCCGTGTTGGGCGGGTTTCTGCTCTTGGGCCTATTGATCGCTGGTATCAATATTCTCCAAACCAAGCGCCCAGATCTTCTCCCCAAATGCCTCCAGAGCTGGGATTTTGTCCCTCTTTGTTTCAAAAGTCTCAAGCCGATCGATGACATCATATCAAAATGCAAATGGTTCAAATGTTCGCCAAATGAGTCGGTTTTGAACAGGAACGGTATCGAGATTGTTGAGAATGGAGAAGCCCACGAGCTCTTGGAGAAAACAACAGGACACAAACCGCCCAAAGCACACCATGACAATCTTAGTGCATGAAATGGAATCTAATATTTATGTCATATCTATTCACATTCACACCTGTAAGTAGTCGTAGTTATAAAATACAACAATTAAAAAAAACTTGTATTATTCCGCTCTTTTTCCAAAGTGAACTCTTTAGTGCTAAATTGAAACGTTTTTGCTTCTCGGAAAAGGCAAGTAATCGGGTTAACCCCATCGAACTTGTTTCTTGAAGCATCTAACAACATCTTGCCCTTCAAAATAACTTTATTACCCTAGTTTTTACGGTCATAAAACCGATCCTGAGTTGCAACATTTGCGATTTACTTTCAGCTCTTGCAAAGTCCTCTTGTCAGACGTGCCGGCCATGGCCCCCTTCTCTGAATTGGAGTCCATGATCGCCAAATTTGGAACTCTGCTCTCCTTAGAGGATGAAGAGCCAAAGCCAGCCGTCAACGAGGATGACCAGACGGTAGAATCCTCGACAAGTAGTACGTCGCGCAGCATCACAGCCGTGTTTCAAAGTCGAGAGGAGGCAGAGAGGGCTGTTAACGAGTTGAATGTATCAGAAATTGGCGGTGAAAAGTTGAATGCCAAAATTATCGAAAAGCGTCAAACCAAACGGCCAACAGGAGGTCCAAACAATGGATACGGTGGCATGCTGGGTGTCGGTGGACTGGGTATGGGACAGAGGCAGATTGATTTCCCTTTGCGAATATTGGTCGAATCAGAAATGGTGGGTGCTATTATTGGTCGTGGTGGACAGACCATTCGTCAAATTACCCAGCAAACTAGGTACGTGTCAATTTCTTCGTGTAACGAAAAGATGAGGGCAAGCCGATCACTTGAGAACGAACTGGTCGATTATTATCTCAATCCTGTTTAATGTTTTACTAGAGCTCGGGTGGATGTCCACAGAAAAGACAATCTAGGAGCCACGGAAAAGGCTATTACGATTTACGGCCAACCAGATAATTGCAGCAAGGCTTGCAAGGAGATTATGAAGGTCATGCGAGAAGAAGCCACCAATTTAGGAAAGACCGAGGAGATCGCCTTGAAGATACTGGCTCACAACAATTTGATTGGTCGAATCATTGGAAAGCAAGTATGTTTCCGCCTTCAGTGAAATGCTGTTTCTTAAGACCACCACTTACCCAACGCTGTTAGTATATGATGATTTTTGTATTTGATAGGGTGGAACGATAAAAAAGATCATGGATGACACCAACACCAAGATAACTGTCTCGTCAATCAATGAGATCAACACGTTCAATTTAGAGCGCATCATCACCATCGCCGGCGAGATCGAGGACATCTTTACAGCCGAATCAGAGATCAGTGCCAAGCTTCGAGCAGCTTACGAGAGCGATATTCAAGCCATGGCTCCCCAATCCGTCATGTTTCCCGGATTACATCCGGCCGCAATGATGTCCACGGCTGCCACCATGCCTTCTGCGCCGATTCCTCCTGCCAATCAAGGATATGGGATGCCACACCCACATCATCAATCGGCCGGTGGACCTAGTGGACCTGGACACAATGTAGCATTCCAGCACGGAGGCGTTAATCGGAACCAGCAATACCATCCGGGAGTGGGGAGACCAATGGGTGGGCCAGGAAGTGGAAACGGGCCAGCTGGTGGGATGTCCGTCATGCCCAGACCCAACGGCTTCGATGTGATGGGCACGCCTCATTTTCAGAATCCCAATGCGTCGCAAAGTGAAACCACCTACCTCTACGTACCTAACATATCCGTGGGTGCCATCATCGGCTCCAAAGGAAGTTACATCAAAAATATTATCAAGTTCTCGGGCGCTTCCGTGAAGATCGCTCAACAACCAGGAGACTCTCTTCCATCCTCGGAAACGTCAGATGCCGCCGGAGGCGACACTACACCCTTCCCGACAGCTCCTCTGCATGTATCGACCTCGAACAACAACAATCACAATGTGAATGAGCGTCGTATCACGGTGATGGGCAACCCAGAGTCTCAATGGAAGGCTCAATTCCTCATCTTCGACAAGATCCGAGAAGAGGGTTTTAATCGAGGTGTGATGGAAGAGGTCCGGTTGACCGTTGAAATCCTCGTACCTGTTAACCAAGTGGGTCGTATCATTGGCAAAGGTGGCTCCACCGTCAGAGAGCTTCAGAGGTTGACTGGAGCCGTGATAAAGCTACCTGAACAAGGTACCTCAACCGGCGAGGAGACTCCGGTCCACCTCACAGGGGTGTTTTATGCGGTTCAGGTATGTTCCAAGGACACTGCCACAACTCATTGGGTACTGCAAGTCATTCGTATATTTTTGAAATTTCTAGTCAGCTCAACGTCGGCTCCGTGCCATGATCATGCCTGTGAATCCTCAGCATCAATCGCAGCCGCATCATCCTCATCACCCTATTCAGGCCACGCCATTAAATGGACGTGTGGAAGGAGCGGTAGAAGGTTTCAGCGAGTGCTAATCTCTGAGCCAGCCTTTGTGTTTATGGCAAAAGACTCCAAAGCCTTCAGACTATTACTATTACTAGCTATTTAACTATGAGGACGGGCTTTTGACTGCTCTAATGCCCACCCTTCTTCAAGGCCCCTTTCCAATACTTTGTTCCGATTTAAGAGTGCACGTTGGTAAGATGTCAGCCCAAACTAATTATGTAAAACTCCCGTCTTCTCAAACGTCCTAGCGCCAAGAGAACTTTGTTCACAATTCTCTCATGTTCTACCACTAAAGGTGGAGAAATCTCGTCGTTTCCAAAGCTCTTCAAAACCTCGTTTCTTTTCTCAAAATGAAACGTTGAATGGCATTGAAAATTCGCCGAGCTCACTGAAATTGAATAAAAAAATTGGCACTGGCCTTGCATTCATTCGCTCTTGTTGCAAATCTTAACGGTATCACAAGCCTCCTATTGAAACCCCCCATCCCCCACCCCCCACCACTCTACTTTGCCCCGCCTTCCCAACTATTACAGAACAAACCTGAAAGACTGAGGCTGAGCCAACAAAGAAACACCAAACCATTGCCCCTCGAAGAAGGATGGAGTACAAATCGGTTATTTTCCTATATTTAATATTTTTATACACATTGCCATACTGTACGTACCAATGGCTGATAGCAAACTATTGACGAACACGCCATTATAGCGCTAGACCGTAGAACCCGCTTTGGAGAAAGAAGAGGTAAAACAATCGCCACGACAGGTCAAATCCACCAAAAAGGTCCTTCGTTCGCCGAGTTATGCAACCAAAAGACTGATTATACCTCCCTCGTCACTTTGAGACTGAAAATGTTACACTACAACAACCATAGCCATAACAAAACCTCAAAGAAAATTACCACCCGATAAGACTTGGCAGAAAGACTTCCCACTTTCTCTCCGCCCCATTCATTCAATATTTATTGTACACACCACTATTACTACTACTACTACTACTATTGCCACCAACATTATTACCACATATACCACTTCAGCTGTTAAGGATATCTTTCCAATTGGCAATGGATCCACCCCACAAGCGCTATTATAGCGAGGGTTGTCGTACCTTCTTTCAAGATCGAATGGACCCAGAGTTCAATTTACTTGCGATGATTGCGACATCAGCCTCGCCAGGGTAGCCTTGCTTCAATACCCGCTCGCACTTTTCACGCCATGTTGTAAAAAGAAATAGCTCTTAAAACACATCCCAAAACATTTTGATTCCACAATGTGTTCCATCATCCCACATGCTCCCCCTTGTCCCATATTGCGCATGCTCCGACCCGATCCATGAAGGCCATGTTTGGGGTTGGCAATTCATCTGCACCACCCTCGCAATCCTGACCAAGTTGTCTTTGGGCTTCGAATTTGGATATTTTTGCCTGAAAAAAAAAATCGTTTTGCGCTCGGAATAAAGCCATAGACACCAATTTGATTGTTCTCCCTCCACCTACCCCCAAACCCATCCTCCTCAGAAATTGCAGTAGAAACAGACGACGTTGGGAGTTCCTGCTCGTGATGGTTCGAGCGTTTCTGTTCCGTAAACGGGATTGTTGAAATAAATATAGTAATGAAAAAGTAGCATTTCTTGTTTGCCTCAATGTGGAAGGTGGGTTTTATTTGACATTGAGTGTATTTACACATGTATGAGATTGCTTTGTTCCGATCTTGATTCCGGCTTCGCACATGGCTTAATCCTAGAGTTAGTTGATTTCATTCGCTCGAATGGAAGCGCAAGATTCGTTTATATTGCCAGTGCAAGTGAAGCCCTCTGGACAGCACTTGTCGAGTGTCTCGCAACACACTCCCTGCAAGGGAAAGAAGGCAATAACTTATCAAAGAAAAGATAAATCCATGAATTTGAGTAAACGGGCAAAGAGGTAAGTAAAATTTTTAAGAGCCTCTTCGTACATTGACCAAGGAGGAAAGCGTGTAAAACCTGTCCCTCAAAATATACAACTTAAAACACTACCGTTCCGTACTGGTTTCTGTAGTGAGCTACAAGAGTGTCATTTTGGGCTGATTAAAAAAAAAAATATTTTAGGCATAGGAAGAAAAAGCATTGACATAAAATAAGAAATAATTTTCCTAGAGTTAAATCCAGGCACAACTGAAAACTCAATCGAATTAAGCAGTAAATTGGAACATTGTTCAAGATATGTGTAAGATTTTAAGATTAGTTATCGTGCGTTAGTTGGATCAGCCATGTTGTATTGCAAAGTAATAGTAATGGAAACGAAGGAAATGAACAACTCACAATTCATTTACAGTTTGATGTGGTCTTAATGCATCCAATTCACGTGCGTATATCTTTTCGTTGCTTTTCCTCATGAATGAATTGAAAGTGCTCAAAGGCTAGAGGTACTAATATCCAGTTCAGATTTTGGGTTTTTTTCTTTTGAATTTCAAAGCATTTTGTCAGATTTTACACTCAGATGTTTTTTGCTTGATCAAATATTTGGAGTGAATTCTCAAAGCACACGAGCGTCTTTTCCCTGGTCTAAATTGCTTCGATGTGGGCTTTAGTCTTTGCCCTACAAGTTGTACTTACATTCGAGACTTGGCAGCAAGCAAACTCCCCGGACATACGCCTGCAACAAGTGTTGCCAAAGGGACAACAAGTCAGCCCATCCTCGCACTCCACGTGGGTATTGCCACAATCCTGACCGCGGACCCGTGCAATCAGATCCGTTCCATTGGTCAGAACCACTTCATTCAGCGATTCGACCACGGGTCTGACCTCTAGAGAGTCTCTTTGCAATGGGGATCGAACCGAAGGAACCTCAAACACATGTTGGAACAACTACACAAGGCAAGAAAACATTGACGATCACAACAGAGACCAGGAGAAATTAAGGGGAAATGGTATGGAATGGATCGACCTACCCCAAAAGACTGCGTACATGATCCAGCTTTAGTATTGCAAACGGTCCCATGAGGACAGCAATGCGTCCTATCTTTGCAACAAGTGGCCTTTGGCATGGGACAACATCCGAAGCCGTGAGTCATTTCGCAACAAGTTTGGCCATCGTTACAGTAGAACTCCTTGTCGGGACAAAAAGACTTTGTCAGACCTTGCGGCACCAAAGGCAAATCAAAGCCAATCGAGACAGAGGCCTGGAGTCCCACCGCCAGAATGAGCAAGATGAAGGGGGTCATCTTGGGGGGGAGAGCTAGAACCGAAGAGCATGATGGGACGGAACTTTTAGGTTTTGATAGGAATAAATTAGTTGAACTATTGGTTAACCCCTCACCACAGTACTGTTTAAACCCCTCAGGTGGTGAACAATGATTGGTGTTAAAATGTTCAATAATGAGTGTTGATGTTTTATTATCTTGAGGAATTTATCTCGTCTATTCAGAAGTAATCACAATCGTAATTCCGATATGTGCATTGATCTCAGGCGAGGAAAGCTCAAACGCGAGAGACTCGCAATTTGCACTCAAAAATTGAATTTGTTCCACGTATGTAATTAATGATTTGTGAAAAGAAATAGTTGACTCCCGTGCAATATCGTAATTTTAATTCTTAAAACTAAGTGCCTTTAAAGGATTGTTAAACTCATGAATTCATGTTTTTGAGTGTATGTTATGCACACACACACTAGATTATACGGCTGAAATGGCAAAATCGATAATATCGTCTTTCCTTTTTCATTCTCTTTTAGCTTGTCTCTAATAATAGAGTATTTGGGTATGAGCTAAGTGTAGATATACATGATCATCAGGCATCAAAACAGATACATCCCCAATATCGCTATGACAATGTCAAGCTATATAAAAAGCAAAATAACAGGAGACCAGCAGAAAACAAATTCTTTGAAGCGCTTGCATACGTTCGAAATAACCAACTGCACACTTTGAATGACGTGACTGATTCAAACCTTTTTGATAAATATGACCCGATACATAAACGGGAATTGGCGCATGTTACTTTTTGTACTGTTGTTAAAGCAAAGATGAAAATAGGCCTATCATTTAGAATGAACAAAAGTTTTCGATATCTGACCTTGATGACTTAGTTTTGTACCCTTTTCCGTCAAACTTGCTTACAGTTGTCCTGATAAAAAAGCACGTGTTGGATCTTCTTTATGTCGTTGAAGTTGACAAAGTTCGCCTATCCCTCAAATTATTGATGACCAACCGTCCAGGCATAATAAGGACCTGCACCCTCACAGGAAAAAGCTACATTTGATGCAGGAATGACTTGGTACCTTAGGGACACGTGTGCTTCTCATGTCTTAATCAAATTGTAGTGTTCGGCTCAAAAAAGTCTTTCATGAAGGCCGTGAGACCATTGAAGACGAACGCGGTTACCATGGGCTCTAGACGAGGAGGACACCGGAGAGCATCGCCAAACTTGGCATTCGGATTAATTTCGACCCATCAATATCAAAGTCATCACAACAGATCCTCCATATCGACTTGGACCTCTTCAAGAGATCTGAACGCCAAGGCACAGGTCTTTTTGGTGCTCTCATGGTCCGTCGTAGAGAATTTGAGAGAAAAAACAAACTAGTGTTAGTCGAACACTAGGAACTCCAAAGGCATAAAGAAGGTCGAAGATTTGATTTTGGTCATGAAAACAGCAAAACCTTTGTCGTAAAAATGTCAAATATTGAGCCCTCAAGCTGAAATCATTGGTTCAATTTGAAGCAATATGCCTAGCCTCATCTACTGTATTCTTGGCCCTCTCCGTATTGTACGCATTCATTTATGTTTCCATCCTCGCCACGACCCCAAATTGTGTGAACCAGGTGCAAAAAACATCATGAATTAAATTGCTTTCCAGGCAGTTTGAGTGTTCCCGTTTCCAGGGAGGAATCCTTAGTTTCATGTCCGAGTGTTTATGCCCACGTATGCATTGCTTGCTTGAGATGTCTCTCGCTGAGCGGGCAAATACTCTTTAAGAATTCCTGCGTCAAGCAGGAAATATTTAGGATATGACAAATGATCGTCTATTGTTTGGTCTTATCCCTCCTCTTGCGCAAATCTGGCAGAAAAAAGGGATCGTCTAGGGACCAGGTCTCTATTTATAGTTGAGGTTGTTTTCGGATGATCGGGTTTCAACCTTGCCCTAGGTCGAATTTCGAATTGACAGCTTCCTTCCTATGTAAGTACTACGCGTACACTACAGTATGCACCTTTGCACATTCAATCGACAACAATTAGAATGGATGCTAACCTTGACAAGTATCCGTTGAGCCCAGAAAAGATGGACTGATAAATATTATCAATCAGTAGAGTTAGTGCAATGTTGATGTCCTTAGAGTACAAAGGTGAACATATGTAACAACTCACATACACAGGGTTCGACCGAGTGAAAGTGAGTTTTTCATGTTACACATACAGAGTAGATAATTTTTTCATACATTGTGAACCGCCTTTCTTCCTTCAGAGTTGATCCACCGACACAATCGAACATTCAGCACAATTGAAAATGTTTAAACGAAATCATAATCATTATCATCATCCCGTTGCTAACTGTAATGTTTCGTAAAACTACGATAATTGCTCCAGTTATTGGTTACATAAAGTAGCTATTCAATTCGGTGAGCTAAATTCTATTCAACCAGTTCAAAGATTTTGTTAACTTTTGTTACTGTTGATTGCTGGGGAAGGAATAATTTGGCACAATGAAGCGACGCAAATGAAAAATGAATAATAAATGATATTAGGTTGGCTCAATGGCCCTCATAATGGTCCACAATCGTGACAGCATGCAATACATTCGATTAGAGCAAAATGCAACCATAACCGTATCCTAACTGTACTGTTATTGTTTGTATTATTGAATTGTGGCAATCATTTGTGCGCACCCGGTAAGCACTGGCCAAGGTGCGGCTGGTATGACATTTAAAGAACATACAAACGCAATCTAATGCTGTATCTTTACACCCACATAGCAACACGTGATAGTGTTTGGTTTCCCATTAAATCTTGTCTTGTATTCGTTTCCACCTTTTCAATCTCAATGGCACGATTGAACGTGATGATTTTAACGCGCTTTACATTTCCAGTCATTGTCCAACCCTCAAAGTGGTAAGCTCCCTCTCTCTCTCTCTCTCCGTTGGAAACTAAACGTGCTTGCGTGATATTTCGGATCCCGAGCCGATGAATGACCCAAAAGGCATTGGGCATGCTCTATGCTTATTGAACAAGGATTACCACGTACCTTCAATCGGAGTAGATATATGGCAGGATTTTTTGGGATGGGGTCGTGGAGACAAAACTTCGGGGGTCTTTTCGTCCAAACGACCTGAACGATATGGGCAGGCTCGAAACCAGATCGCTAACACCAGGTCAGTCAATCGAGTTTCATCGGATGTCTCGATCGACTAGTTCACCCCCGGGACCACTCACGCCTTGGACCTGTATTAACCAGCCTGTCTCAGACTCTCAGCCGGCTGGCGCTAGGTGGGGCTTCTACGATACGATTGGGAGGCCATTAATAAGACAGTTTATTTTTTCGGATTTTTTAGTTCATACTTGTCTATTAGTAGTACATTCCTCCAGATTGAAGGTGGTCCTGCTCCCTGAACTTGTGGCCAGGGGTCAGAGAGCACTCTTAGACGGACTATCCATCCACTGATCTGCCAAGTACCAACCCGATCCTGGATATTTGAACGGACGGACGGACGGACGGACGGACGGACGGACCCCTTTGAGTCTTGGAGCGAGTGGTCAGGTGGGTTAGTTCCGAAAAGTGACACTAGAATGCGGGAGTATCGCTTTGTATTGACTGAATTCTTGAGTCACCGGCGTCACTATCCACGGGGACACGGGGACGCCGCGACGGCGGCAGTGAGAACTCTCGGAGGACCAACATCAACAGGAACGAACGAACGAACGAACGAACGAACCGAGGAACGAAGGAAGGAGCGAGCAAGCGATCAACTGACTGACTGGCTGGGCGAGTGAACGACTGTTGCCACCGGATCAGGGAGAGGTTCCATTCCGAACTCAAAGCCAAACACACATTCTTTTAGCCTTTTTTGGTCAATTTTCATCTGCTCTACGACTGCAATGGTCATTGAATTCAAATTTCAAAGATGCCAAATCTATCTAGAATCTGTAGTTTGCCCGTGGCGGCACCTTGAGGGAGCTGGACCCAATCGAGAGTCCACGAAGGCCAGAGCTGGATCCGTGTGGTCTATGATCTCTCTGATGTGGATATTGGAAATCTCGAGGATTGTCGATTCTTCATTGGTGATGCTCGATTCTCGAGTTCCAACGTGTTGAGGATCTCGATCCTGGATCACGCTGTGCTAGTCGTGTGGAGCTAGCGAGCGGCTGTCCCAACGGTGGTTGAACCCGTGGCTTGAGCCGCATCCTAGGTGAGATACCCACCGGCCATATCTTGATCAACGGATCAGAGTGGGCGCTCAGGCTCAAACGGGTTGGGGGACCCGGAAAGGGAGAGGGACACACGGAGGGATCTGGGATCTGGGATCTGGGATCTCAGCGGGAGAAAGAAATGAAAAGGCTGGGGGCATAACCGATTGGTCTAGGAGGCGATATACGATGGATAACGGCGTTTTAACGGCATGGGGCGGGGTGAGATTGAGATCCAAATCGAGATCGAGGATCTCGGAATTGATGTTCCAAAATAGCCCATTTGCTTGATATCGAGTGAGATGGCGGCTCAGGCATGAGACATTCTCATAGCTGAACTTGAACAATCCTGCCTGTTCAAACAGTCAAATTGACAGTCTTTTTAGATTGAGCTCCAATTTAGTTCAACCCAGTCTCAAGTCTAGGTAAGCTAGTGTGTGTGTGTGCGTGTGCGGAATGAATGTCGGATGCCCGAGTAAAGGGATTCAGCCCACTCATCGCTGCCTGATTCCTGACTGACGTTCATTTATTGATTCATTCATGGAAGCGGAGAGCAGCCTCACTCAAATCGACCCGACGGTCGGTCCCATGGGATGGCGGACTTCTGGCCCGCCCGCCCTTTGTGCTGGAAATTTCAGTTCAGGTCGGTGATTAAGTGGGGGGTCTGTCCTGTGATCGTGTGTGTGTGTGTGTGTGTGTGTGNCTGATTCCTGACTGACGTTCATTTATTGATTCATTCATGGAAGCGGAGAGCAGCCTCACTCAAATCGACCCGACGGTCGGTCCCATGGGATGGCGGGCTTCTGGCCCGCCCGCCCTTTGTGCTGGAGAGTTCAGTTCAGGTCGGTGATTAAGTGGGGGGTCCGTCCTGTGATCGTGTGTGTGTGTGGCCTGACCCGAGGTCGGGTTTCCGTGCGTGGCGGTTGAACGTGAAAGTAGAGCCCCGGCCATGGGTCATGAAATTAGATCCGGATCACCCGAATCATGTTTTCCTCGCTGGCCCGAGAGAAGGAAGGCTCTTTCTGAAGTCTAGCCCGCCCGTGGCCAGTTGCTTTTTTTTCCTCTTGTTTTGTTCTGACCCCCCTGAAGAGGGACGTCATTTCAGGCTGGCGAGTCGAATTCAAAATTGAAACGCTCTTTGAAAAAGGACACGTCAGGAGTTTTCGGGGTGTTTAATACCGCATTGTTGACTCTTAATCTTTGAATGTGGACTCTGTTATAGGTCTCTTTTCTCCGCTGTGCCAAATTGACGACGTTTTTATCTCTTGACGTGGACTGACTGGATTATCTCGTTTGCTATTGACTCAAGTCCCTTCTCCTACTCCTCCTCCTCCTCCGCCTCCTTCCCATCAGCCAGCCAGGCCTTCAATCACTCACTCACTCACTCACTCAGTCACTCACCAAGAGAGCAATAATGATGCATATAATGGTAATGATGATGATCAAGCTGGCCTGACGGCCCTCTGAGGACCCCTTATCACTCTGTCGTCCGTCAGACAATCGCACTGTGGAGAAGCCAGGCTTTCACTCCCGATAAGAGGGAAGGGTGAAAATGTAACCCGTTGGTCTGGGTGCGTAAGGACATTGATCAGTGATGAACTACGACGGACTCGTATTCTTCAACGACTCTGGTGTGTCTCAAGGCCTCTGAAGTGATTCGTGATCTTTGAGAATGATCTTGTCGGAAGTGATGAGCTGAAAGCATGCTCGAAAGAACCGCGTGTTAAAACCATGTCCTTCAAGGCTGTGGCCTTTGAGCGCCATGGCAGTCTCATTCAAAGGAAAAAATCCCCCATGGCCACCACCTCGCTGTCTAGTATCAGAGATGAAATGACATCAAATCTCACGAGCCAGGTGGAGCCCCTAAGACTACGGTCGTCGTCAAAACAACATTTGCAGGCTAAGAGTAGATCATCGGTGCGAAATGATGAAGTTACCCCTCTAAAACTTTATCGCTCTAGCAAGGCTAAATTTAAAACCTCCACTTTCAGGTCCTTCATCGTCGTAGCGATTGTGGGTCAGCATTCTCCTCGATCCAGAATCCCCACAGACCAACTTATTCCCCTGGTCCCACTTCTATGTCTAGTTTAGAGGACCCCTCCCTCTTGTGCCTGCCGCATCTTCCGCCATCGTTCAATACGGAAGAGATCTACGAAAGTCTTTATGACGCTCGTTGGAAGTCAATGTTAAAGGTAGGTTCCAAATATTTCTTTTTTGTCACAGGTTCCCATGCCAAGAAAGACGATTTACGTGCTCCTGGCCAAAGTACAGTTGTTTCAAGGGATCTGGTTTCAGCTGTCTAGGCCACACACACGTCAAGTGTGTGCTTGAGACCTGTATGGCAGTGAGTTGTTAATCCCTTGACTTTTGATATGAATGATATTGAATATTGTCTCGAGGCTGATTCGTAGTATGTTACATTTTATTGTGAAATGAGCTTTCTCATGAGTTACTTCTTTAGACAATTATTAATCCAACGAGCGGCAGTGTGTTGCCTTTTGGATTGTTCTCGATGGAAGGATATTTATTTAAGAAGGACTGCATTGCCCTCTTGCGTTCTAGACTTAAGACCGAAAACAAGTCAATCTCTTAGTATTGGGAAGAAAACTCGTTTCAGCGGGGTCTCCTGATCTCTTTCTTGCATACAAAACTTTGTTTATAATTGTTGGATTTGGACGAAAACGACCAGTTTGACTTGACGGATTTTCACGGAAACCCAGAAGTCTCGTTGCCAGGCCGAGCTTGAATTTGCGATCGTTTTCCAAAGCCACGAGCTCATTTCGAACGAAGCTTTGAAGAGCCGAAAAGTGCCAGGATATCGGCCTTCCCTGCTTCTGTACACAAGTAGAGAGACAGAAAGACAGAACGCGTGGCCGGAGAATGAGGCCTGAACTTTTATTTCGTTTGTCATGCCCGATGTTGTCTTTAAGATCTCAAGTTCTCTCGTTTTTCTCCTCTCTTGCCTCTTCACTCCAAAGGAAAAGACATGACACCCTACTATGGCAATTATGATTCGTTGGATAGCTCAGGATTGCGCTTCCCCCTCTGATTCTTTTATCAACGAAAAAGCTCTCGTATCTTGACCAAATAATCCACGAGAGTGAGAACGAGACATTTGTTTGAGCTTAGACGAACTCTCGTATTTTCTGTTCAGACGAGCGAGAGGAGAAAAATGCATTCGCTTTTTCCCAGCCTCAAATTATACTTGATGCTAGGCAACTTTAAATCTTTCTCCTCAAGCGATTGCGCCTTCAAAGTGATCCGGATGTAAAAAAGGGGTGTCTCTCCTAGTTTACTGATTATTTGGACATGTCAAAAAGGTCTGCACTAAGGCATCAATTCCATCTCGTGGATTTCCCTCGACTAAGGTCTATGAGACCCAAGGGACCACTCCAGGATTCCAAAGCATTATCGGTCGTCGAAAATATTTCAAATTTTGCAACAGAGAGATTGGTCCTTGAAATTCCTTGATTCATCATGGGCATCTCTGCGCTTCATGTATCAAAATTGACAATGTTCCGTAGTGTCGCTTGTTAGGCCATTTAAGTGAACTGTTTACGGGCGTACCCGTGTCTCTCATTGATTTCATGTACTTAATAAAGTGGCCTTTGAAACATTGACTTGAATGCCCTAGTTCTATGCATCAAAATAGCATTGAAGATAACCATTGGGCTAGTTTGATGCGGCCTCAAAGTGGTCATGAAATCGCCCTTCTCAACGAGCGGGTATTGGCTTGTGACCAGGCTTCTGTTACATGCGTCAATCGTCGTAAATCATTGAGCCACTGGGAGTGAGTTGGAACGAGTTTATCATTTTCACGATATTCTCACACATTCGGACTGTGTTGTTCTTAGTGCTACTGTGTTACTTATTATATGCACTGACGCTAGCCAGCCCTGAGTCGCACGGACACACAGTTTGTGTGGCTTTTTAAAAAAAGAAAGAGAATGGGCAAATCTAATTCAGAGCTACTCGCTCTTCAAAGGAGGAGTTCAATCTGTCTTGCATCAAGACTCTTCGACGAAACTGTGTTTTAAGGAACAAATCACTCCCGCCACAATGTTCTCAAGTATGTGGGAGGGATCGAAGTGGAGCTTTTACTTGCTCCATCCGTCCAGAATGTTTCTTGCTCGAGCAGCCCCAAAATAATCCAGATCATCATGCTTGTCCATCATTTGCATTAGCCAAGGAAATGAGGAACAACCTGGCTGAAGATAAGTTCGATGAGTTGTTTGAATTTGCCTGATTCTGATGTGGCCAACGGGGGAAAGCCACTGTGAATCCATCTTTCCCTATGAATGGATGCTCCTCGTTCAGGGCTTCAAGCGCTTCTGAATGAGTCCGAGTTCCTTCAGTCATTGAGGTCTTTGATCCTGAACAACATTTGTGTTGCCATTGATACGATAGTGCGTGTTCTAAAGAATCCAACGAAGGCGCCTGGACATACAAAGAAAGACTCCTTACTTCATAGCCTCAAAGGTCAGTGGTCTTGTTGGCATTCGCGATACCCATAGAGTTCGGAACTCAGGTGGATTTGCGGACAAATGACATTCTCGACTTGAATGTCGTTTGTGGACTCCGAGGACAAGAAAATCGGTCTGCGTGAAGAAAGAGAGGCCAAGACACTCAGTAGTCACGACACGAATACATTTACCACCACCCATACCCATGTGTTGTTTTTGCTCTACTTGTCGTCGTCGTCGTCGTCGTTGTTGTTGCTGCTGCTCCTGCTGCTGTTGTTGTTTTGTGGGCTGCAGTTGCTTTTACCGCGAGAGGATTACCTTCGTTTTCCTCTCCTTCGTCCTCGGCATCTCCGTTCCTACTCATAGCCACAGCTTGG
Organism: Tigriopus californicus; assembly: GCF_007210705.1. NCBI lineage: Eukaryota > Metazoa > Arthropoda > Copepoda > Harpacticoida > Harpacticidae > Tigriopus > Tigriopus californicus. The sequence continues at coordinate 6,547,005 of NC_081445.1, read as the reverse complement.
GTTGTCACTCGTGAAAGATGCTTGTACCTGAGGCTGGAACAGGACCTGGAACTTTGTTAGGCGTCAATTCTGCTCCGAGAACGACAACGACTTCAGAGCATTCTGCGGTTTTGATTCCTTGGGAGATTTATAAACGTCGTGCCGTGAGTTCATTCAGTCTCTCTTATGCCTTACTCTGAATAGGTGAATGCATTAGCATAAACCCTCATTGAATTGGACGTTTGTTCAATGTTCTGTTAAGATCAACTGCCACACTCCAAGAGAGAGCAACAAAATGTGAATTCCTGGAGTGGGTGTCTTCTTCTGTTTTATACGAAAGGGCAGACTAACTGCCTGAGCAGGAAGATGACAGTGCCATGTGTGTTAGATTATTTTTTCACGAAGACCTGGTGCTACGAATTCTCAGTTAAGCAACTGTGACTCATTGCCATCCTACAATGGTTTGGCCGTTGAAATATCGATCCAAAGTCGGTGTCACACGTAGCTTTGAAAGTGTCAATCAGGTCTGACTTTCAGCATCTTCTCTCATATTTCAGGAAGATGCTCGTCTTCAACGTGAGAGTGTCCGATGGAACTTTTCCTCTCCCCCGGGATCTGTGGCATCAAGTCGAGAGGGCTCTGTGGGACCTGGAGCTGCCTCTAATGCTTGGGGTCAGCCTGAAACTTCTACCGAATCCATGTCAAAGAGAAACAACCCACCAAGAAGCCTGGCTTTACAGAAGACAAACCAAGACAGTTTCGGATTCACCTTGCGACATTGCATCGTTTATGCTCCCGAGGTCAGTCATCTTGTTTGTTCTTGGGAGCCCCAATTTGTTCATATTGTTCGTTTATCTCGAGAGATAGGAAAAGCTCATGGCAGATTATTGCCTGAAAGTATCGTAGAGCTTTGCCGAGTTACTGTCTTAGATGTTTGGTCACTTATTTTACCACGGCCATATATAGATGAGGTTTTCAACATAAGCCCTTCATTTGAATCACTCATGACCAATTATTTAGGAACGGCTCATTTCTCGAAAATTAGATGATCTTTCAGAAAGTTCCTAAAAATGGCGAAACCCCTATTCCAAAGGCTTGAAGAAGGAGATTGCTGGAGAGTTAAAGTCCAAATATTTCCACTAAATGAGTATGATGAATGTATGTTTTACGTATGGCTAAATGTTATGTTAACTTTAGCTTATTCCAAGTTTTAATTAAGTGTAAACGAGCAGGCTGAAAGCAACTGAGGCCCAGGAACACCTGAAATCCCAACGATGCAACCGTAGGAGATTGGTCCGCTTCATTGCCTAGCCATTCATGACCTTTTTTCTCAATTCGTGCTTTTTTTTCTTTTACTCCGACTGGGTGTGAAAGCTATCTTGCTTTCATTCCGAGGAATTCCCAAAGTTTTCGCAAGTTTGGATTATCCCACAAAAAGGTCGAGAAAGCCAATTGTGTTTTCTCGAGGTGATCAACGTGTTGAAAGCCGGCCACAAAAGAGTCACTGACCCTTGTGCTAGTTCTTGTTGTCCTTACTATAATCGCATTGGAATGTCCAAATATGTTGCAAAACTAATGTGCAAAGAAGCTTGGTGTCTTCAAGCAAGAAGTCAGGTACATTATTCAAACCCTGCTTAGGTGTCATTTAGGTAGTCGAAAGGAAAGAAAACCCGAAGAGAATTAATGATTCTTGAGTCGTCGCGAGCAAGTTTGGCGTAGCTTTCTGACGAGGTGTTATCCTCCAAGCCCCCGAGATGATAGCTGTTCCAGATCACGAGGGTTGCTTGTCTAGTGTACTATAGCATCTTGAAAAGTATTCCAAGTTCATACGATCGATCTTGTGCTCATTTTCTTTTCATTTATACTTTTAGCGACATGACGGGCAGCGACCTCAACCCGAGATGAAGGAAACCATTTTTGTTAAGAGCATCAAGCCTGAGGGCCCCGCTTACCGAGCGGGAATGCGACTTGGTGAGTGTCATTCCTCGAAGCCAAAGCATGGCAAATTTTGGCTCCTGAGTGTGAAAAAAAAACGAGGATCGAAGTTCATCTCGTCATGAAGGGAGAGATGGTAGTAGCATTTCTCTTTTAACAAATGTTCCAACTGACAACTTGAAATCACAATACGAGATGAGCTTCGGCTTCATCCAAGCAAGAACGTCCTGCTGTGCGACAGTTTCATCCTTATTGAGCACGGGAAATTTCCATTTCTTGGCCTTCAATCCATCGATCAATTGACGAATTGACTTTTCAATTTCAGGTGATAGGATTATGAGTGTCAATGGTGAGCAGGTCGCTGGAAAGACCTACAGTCATGTGGTCCAAAGCATCAAGGCGGTGCCGGACGTACTATATTTGACGGTTCTACCTCAGGAGGAGGATGTTATTCAGAAGGTGAGTTGGATTGGTTTATACACGTTCATAAGTAGACGACGATGTTGTAATTTTTTGTGGGCCTTTTTTGTTGGACCTTCCTCTCCATCATTATCATCATCATGTCTGTTTAATGTGATCTGGGTCCGTGTGCACCGGTTTACGTCAAGGCTTGATTGGGATGTTCTTTAGTATACTCTGATCTCCTGAACACTGACAGACAGTCAAGAAGGTGCATGCATCAAGGATAAGATTGAGGCGAGAACTCGCCATGCGTTTGAACGAAGCAGCATTGGCCTCGAGAAAAGACGGGGAGGAAAGAACATTGTCCTCGAAAGGCGATGCTCCTTGCTTGTTTTCCCTCCTTTTGGTGGGTTGCTGGAAACGTGGGCTCTCTTTTGACCTTTTGTAGTTGTTGATGTTGCTGTTCGTTGTCGATGTCGTGATATTGACGGATTGCTTAGGCCAGCAGTTCTGACATGCTCAGACCGAAGCGGGTGGGATCAACTCAGTCAAGGATGAACGAACAAAAAAGAAACTGGGAGAAATTGAGATGATTCAGCTAGATTCTTGGACATTGATGCCGAGATCGACCCACCGTGGCTCAAAGTTGACAACTGACACCATTTATGGGGACACGAAGTTTTTTTGAATTTTATTGAAGTTATTCAAAATTCCTCTGATGATCTGAAAAGCCTTAAAACATTTCTGATATGAATATACCATTAGGTGGATCTGAGCTTGTGTCTGTTTTTTTCCCGAAAGGACCTTTGATTTACGGAATCGGCATTCTGACCCAGCTCATGGTATTCACTTTGTCAGCGGTGACCACCCATTCCATTCAGCCAAAATGAAGCAAGCTGTTACTAGATATGCCAATTGGTTACGAAATGATGTCTATTTTGGAACAAAATCCATCTTAAAGGAAGTGAGGATCAAAATGACGAGAAATCTCTTTTTTTTTCAGTATTTCTTCGACATTGCTCAAAATCCCGAAACGAATCAGCCCAGCATCCAAGGCTCACCAGCTTTGTCGCAAAGGTCGGTTCACTCTCAACGTGGAGCGCTTTCTAATTTCATGCCAATTGATTCCTCGGAGCATTTGTATGAAGAGCCAGCTCAAATCCGAGAGAATCGCTATCCCTCGCCCATTTACCATCGAAATAACCCGGATGAAGGTGTTCTTAATCGGATTCAACGGGACTTTGAGATGAAAGAGAAGTTCATGAATCGGCCCCCCGAAGACTTTAAAACAACCATAAAAACTCGCGAAGACCAACACAAAGAATCAAGATTGACCAGAAAGGACGACCGATCGCGAAACTTGAAGTCGAAATCTCCATCACGGTTGCCGCGTCCTATGCAGACCTTCGTGGACGGCTCGACTTGCTCAAAAGGCGGTAAGACATTTTGAGACAAGTGTTTTGATGGTAGTTCCCTTTTCCAGGGAGGGCGAATACGGTATATCACAGGCAAGCAGAGCAATCAGCAATAGTTGCACAAAATCAATTTTGCGTTATGATGTTTGTTTATTCGTATACGTGCTTAACGTGTACGAATTCGCTGGAAAGTCTAAAAATATTCGGGATATCTCTCTCTCTTCCCACGTGTTTGAAATCCAAACAAATGGAAAAATCACTTCGCAGTAGTAGGTTTGATTACATTTGCCTGATTACTTTCGTCAGAATCTCCTCAAGAACACCCTCAAATTGATCTCAAGGGCGACGATGAAATCGACGAGGAACATGATAATGACGATCATCACGATCCGTCAGTCATCAATAGGGAGTATGAGATTGACTCCGCCTCCCAGACTCCCGAGTCTCTCAGGAAAAGGCGCCATCAGTTTGGTCCTCGCGACGATCAGGATCAAGAAGACTATTCCCAGGGATCCATGCATAAACAATCGTCATCGAGCTCGTGTAGCATACCCGAGGATCGTGGAAAGTCCATTGACTTGGGACGAGTCTCTGGGAACGAAGATTCAGATGCGTCTCGCAAAAGTAGTCTGTCTAGTGGGAGGAAAAAGTCCCTATTCCCCGGGACCACCCATCGCGATAGCAAACAATTTGCTGTCACTTTCTTCGTGAATGAAAATGACAAGACGAAACTAGTGGATATACTTCACAAGGCCAAGAGTGTGATCTCCAAAAAGGTGGAGAAGGTCATGGGACGGAAAGTGGCCGCCAAAACCAGTTCTAGTGTAAGCAACGCCCAAGCCCTGACCTCAATTCTCGAGACTTGGGTCAAGCAAGAGGAGGAAGAAGTTCGTCAAGATCGATCTGAAATGGCCGACTTGGTCCAAAAGCAAAAGCAACAAGTCAACGAGATGCACGCCAAAGGATTGAATCCGCCAGTTAAATTCGATCCCACTATCCAAACGGTTGTGAGTCCGGTGCCAGAGGAAGATGACGAGAACGACGCGGGAGATGAGTGTAGTGATGATGATGACGATGAGGCGGAATCTACTTTAGTGTCTAGTGACATGACAGTGCAAGAGATGAAGGAAGACCAAGACAATTACTTGAAACCTCCCCAACGATTTCACCTCTCTCGTTCGACCACTCCAGCACTGGTTCCATCTCGATCTTTGTCACCCGCTGAAGGCGTGTCACGCCTCTTCAGTCGATGTGACTCCGACATTTACCCACCTTGCCTTAGGAGGCCCTCATCACATTATGATGAAAGTGCCCAAGCTGCTAGCTCCAGGCCTAGTAGTCCAAGACCTGTGGCTTTTCAATCGTTGAACCCACCACGCCGATTAGACATTGTGAGCCCTCCGCCCCTCTCTCCTACGCCACAGTCCGATGATGGAACTGCCCCAAGTGAAGGAGGGGGTAGCACTGGGGGGGATTTCCGATCTACCATGCTCCAGCTCATATCCCGACCAGAGTCCATGACGGTGCCCATTGGAGGAGTTTGGCGACCCAACGACTCGGATTATGAAGAAACGCAACTCTTTTCGGATGAGGAGTGCAAGCGAAGCCACCAAGGCAGGACAATCGTTCGAGTTCTCATTGTCTTGAAGTTTAAAGATTTGTCCCTTCATAACCCGAAATCGTTTTTCCTCCTTACTGCTGCTAACATCAATTCATGTACCTGGCGTATTTGAATGCTGCCAATGCCTCGTGAACGTGTGATGCATTACTAACTGCAGAGCTCAAACTCTTGCCCTACTCTTTTTCCAGAAGATAAACAATTATTACTGGGGACGTAAACGCTCCTTTTCTTCCTTGGGCTTTAGAACATCTCAAATCAAGTTGTGCAAGTGCAAAGAAGGATGCCAAACTGTTAGTCAAATGAACTCGAGGTGAAGGGGGGGGGGAGAGAATTGGGCAAAGGCTGTTTCGAGTAAACAGTCTAAATCTGAAACATTGTCAACGTAACGATGTATATGGACTCTTGACACTTGAACCTTGGGACTTTCATTCAGATTGATGCTCACATCAGGAGACTCGTGTTTATCCTTGAAATGAATCCGACTTGGGCATTTCTTAGCAACTAGAGCTCTCCATTCACTCAACTCAAAAGAGCCTTTTCT
>NC_081445.1:6537473-6541076 GCF_007210705.1 Tigriopus californicus | reverse complement strand
TTCACTCAACTCAAAAGAGCCTTTTCTTACTTTATTAAATTTAATCAACTAGCATGTTTGGCTTGACTCCAGAAAAGCAATAAAGTCCAACATTCTTTTGTTAATCGGGTTGAAAATCTAGACTCGATCACATGTAAGCTCAAATCTAATTCCAAGAGTTTGCTTTTGGATTTTTTGCTCTTTGTTATTTTTAAGACTTACTAATGCTTTCAGGCTAAATTGCAAATAGCTTTTTGCTTCATCAAAGTCTATGCAAGGGTAATACGTTATCCGCCCGTATATGTAACTTGGAAAGAGTTTCCTCGAGATTTTTGACATCAGCTAACCCTTTTTCGATATGTGTGAAGTGTTCTTCTCCGTCAATATTGAGGGGTGCTCGATTGGTCCAAAAAAGGGTCAAAGATTAGCGATTAAGCAGAAGCGTCAAAAGAGGAAGGCCTTTCCTCGTCTTATCACGTTTTTATTGTCTAGATGTAATGAAACAATGTTGACTGAAACAACTTTCTATCACAAAGACGCATGTTTTTCTTCTCGTCGTACTTGAGTGGCTTCTTTTTATCCTGAAAGGAGAAAACTAGAGCCCATTGCGCCCGAATGCTCAAAAAACGACTGCCAAGACGTCGACGAGGATGACGAAAAAAAAAACTTTTTTTCAAAGAGCCCTGATCTTTTGTGAAGTTGATTTGGCGTCATCCAATTTCCAATTTGAACTGCAACAATTGTAGAAGTCAGCAGTCAGCAAACAGTCTTTCAAATAATCTTGACAACAATAGGCCGAGGAAGAGGATTTCAGATCCATGACCAGACATTATTGACGAGTGTATCTATATTTACAGATAGTGGATCATCCTTACCTTCGCCAAAGTCTCATTCTCAGTCAAGTCAAAGCGAGATCGAGGCCCATGCCTCCTCCAACGCTCTCATTATGGACCGGATACGGGAAGAAGGGGCCGCAAATTCGGAAACCATGACGACAGGTAGGCAGAAAAAGCTTGGCGAATGTACAAACACAGCGGCGAAAACTGATCTACTTCGAGTACACTGGATTACTTTTTGGCATTATGCCGTACCGTGCCGCTCCGAGACAAAGGCAAACATGATTTCTGGTCTGCTGTACTATGTTGTTTGCCTTGAGATCTTTGTTATTCTGCGTGATCACTAGTCCGACCGACCCCTTCAACCAAAAATCTGCCAGTTTCCAATTGACTATTGCACTTTGCGAAGGAGAAAACGTCTTTTCAATTGCATGCGTGTCGAGTTCAAGTGGAGAGACGGTGAATTAAGATAATTATCCACAGTTACAAGCTGAGAAAAATGTTTGAGTAGGAGCAATTTGAGAAGATCCCTTTTGCCGTGCTTCCTCTAGCGCGAGCCGCCTATTTTCTTTGCAAAATGAACGCAAAACAAGGGATCTCACTCAGACTATGGTTGTCGTGTTGGAATTGGCAGCTCAAGGATTGCATCATTTGGGGGGAAGTCAAATCTCATTCATCCGGGCTTGTCAGGTGGGAACGGATGGAACAATTAAACACATGCAAATGAGCCAATTGAATGATTACCTGCCTACTTACCCGCCCCAAGCTTGCATACATTGTCTTCAGTCATGATTTTTGAACAAGACCCAGGTTCAAGGCCACCCGAGAGAGCCTAGTGACAATGGAAGATGAAGAAGATACATTAGAGTTCAGTTAAGGGTGATGGGGAAACAAGGCAGGCCTTGTTGATGATACATGTACACTGCAGAGAAGCAAAGAGTCCTAGAATGCCATTGATATGACGCTTTCTTGTTTGTGCTAGCAGGTTGTGGACCTTCACAATTTTCGTGAGACCCAGTTGTAGGCACTCAAAAATATTGTGCATGTGGTCACTCTACCTTGGAACTGGATTTTTCTTCTCCCATTTGATGATCGTTCCTTTGTGTGTTCAGTTTTAATGAGGAATCATTAAATCTGGGAATGAATTGTTCTCTGCTCGTCGGCGTGGAATGTGTGCTAATGTCGACTTCAATGACTCAATTAGGCCTGCGACGTCTTAATTAATGAACATTAATCAAGGTCCCCGTTCGCTTCATATTATCCAATGGGAGCTTTCGTCCACGCCTCATGAATGAGCCTAGTGCAGTGCCCCAGCCCTTCAATACCTCCAATACCTACAATACCTGGGTCATCACTTCCCATTGGGTTTTTGAGTGGCATGTAGGTATTAGGAATGAATGACGCACCAGCTGACCATTGGTCGGGACTACGACAGATCTATGCGCCACAAGAAATAGCCCTGGACAGATAGTTATCTATTTCTCATGGAGATTCTCGTTGTTGTTGTTGTTGTTGTTGTTGTTGACGATGATGTCGTCGTAACGGATGAGAGGAAGGTTCAATTCAAACAAAGAAGCCAGTCCGTCTGGTCATAACGATTAGCGATGATCGGCATTTCCTCCTTTATAACAGTTCGTAATTTCAGGCCTGACTGCTTAAAGACAGTGATAGCTTTCGAGATAACGTTTCAAGTTAATAAAAAAAACGCGGATCCAACAGGTGTGAAGCGAATGGTGTTTTTTATCAAAGTGCTAACCAAGCAGTGAATGATGTAGTAATTTGTTTTCCAACACCTTTTGGGGTGCAAAGGGGTGCTCGATATTAAATCCCGATTAATCCGTAATTCGCTCATTCTCGCCAGTGTGGAAGCCGGCACCGAAAGAATGATTTCCAGCTTCTGTGCACTAAAACGAACTGCATGAACAATGGGGTCATTCATACTAGCTTGTCCTTCATTCATGGTATGGGAACGGGCTCACCTGGAGCTAATTGAAGTTGGTGTATGTGTGCGTTTACACATACTCGTCAACTGATATCGATCGATGAGTGTACTTTGTCTCGATCCGAGCACGGTATGTACGTAGTACCAAGTTCAATCCAACTATACTGTTTGTACGAATGTCGTTGCGGACAAATTTGGTCATGGTCTAATGATCGAGGTTCTCATAAAAGTCTCGCTTCAGAGCGGAGGTCTCAATTGACCTCAAATGCATCATCGTTTTGAAAGCACTACATCTTCCCACTCTTTTTGACCACTTCTTCTGCGATTTGAATGTCTTTTGACTTTGAAAAGGTGCAAAATTGCTCAGTAAACTGTTCGCTTCTCATTTCTCCGGTTCAATCAAAAAGGCTGGGGCACTGGAAATTCCCAAATGGCAAATTGTGCTCTTCATTTTTTCAAGGAGATTCGTGTTTCGAGGCTTAATCACGCAAACATTTTTTATGATCCCTCCGACCATATCCCCCCCCCCTTCTCGTTCGTCCTCAAGATAATCATCATGCATGCTCGGCTGCCACTAAACTGCCGACCTAACTCCATAGCTACAGTCAGTATTGGTTTATGTCTTGCCATTTTCATTTGTATGATGTTTTGGGCCGCCTTGATACACTTGATATACATTTCCCATGTCTAAGAAGCCCCGCTCGTTTGAGGCTAATGACAATCCTCGACTTGCTCCTTGTCAGAGTCGACATCAGCGATCTCATGCCCCATGTCAGGGATACGAACAAAATCCAAATAATTCATGAAATACAGAACAGCGCAATCTTCGACGAGAAATAAAATCGT
>NC_081445.1:6537075-6537341 GCF_007210705.1 Tigriopus californicus | reverse complement strand
AAAATCCAAATAATTCATGAAATACAGAACAGCGCAATCTTCGACGAGAAATAAAATCGTCTTGGACTTCACTTGAGATCCTCTTTCGTTGGCGACGCCCCTTTTCCATTTATTTAGAGGTACAAAAATACACTGGAAACCTCTTGGAGCGGGGAGGGACACCAGGACGCTATATATTGCCGGGATAGTTTTCAATACAAACACTCGACCTGTTTCAAGCGCAAAAGAAACACGATGCCCTCGGTTATGCTGAGAGGAATACTTTC
>NC_081445.1:6492648-6537050 GCF_007210705.1 Tigriopus californicus | reverse complement strand
TTCAATCGTCGAAAGTGGAATAGCACGGTTGTTGGAAGTTTGCTTCTGGTAGTGAAAGTGGTGCCAAGTCATAAATATTGCTCCCTCGACGATGACGGCGACTTGGATTTCTACTCTTTTCTTCGTCTGCGTCGTTTCTTCTTGATCTTCGTCTTCTTCTTCCACCGTGCTTTTGTTGCTTGAATCTGGACAACATTTTTAATAGACGGGGCCTGTTCGAAGTTCGACGTAGCAAACGTTATCGAGCCAGCAATCCCAAATGCTCTTTTTGGGACCCATCAAGTTCACACTTTATTGTCGTATTTTTCCCGGTCTGTGAGCGTTTTGAAAGATTGTATAGAGCCACACATAAACTGATACCCAGGACATGTAACTAAAACATGACCCAAAAAGCCACAGGCTCTACATTTTTGGCCGCTTTACGCTTTTATGAACCATTTCGTTTCTGCATGTTCTGAATAATACGAGCTCAACCACGTTCGACCACGTCAAAATTTAGTTGGTTTGCATGAGGGTTCCTTCATTGCATGTGATCATGTTGAAATTTCGCGTCTCTGGTCCAATTTTGCCATTTCGTGGCGTTTTGTCTCCCGCCTGGTTGCCTTTTTTTATTCTTCTGCTCCTCCTTCTCGTTCTTGAGCATGAACTTCTGTCTTGAAAATTGGCGAAAGTGTCATTGAAAGATATTGAATGAGAAGGAAACGAACGGATTATTGAGGGGCACTCTCTCTCTCTCCCTCCCCCTTTTTCTCCCCTTTTTCTCTTTCCTTAAACTTCATTCTCCAATCTTTGTAAAGGACGGCGATAGGGCATGGAAAATTTGAATTGCAAATGACACCCCACCTTGAACAAACTTCGCCACACTTTGAGAATCATGTGCTTCTCGAGCAACGTGTTTAATTTTATGTGCTATGCTCGTAATTTGGAGCTCCAGTGAACCATCTGACCCATACCTATGCAATATTGAAGACTATTGGTTAATCCATTGAGTTTTATAAAACCAATAGCGAGGTCATTGAGCGATTACACGTGTAAATGGCTCATAAAATAAGAAGCATGACAATTTCACCGATGGAAAGTTTGGGTATGCTTGCGAGGGAGGGGTTTCGTACTTGAAGTTGTATACGAAGCTATTGTAAGGATGATTAGAATTCAGGTGCGTTCACTTCAGCTCTTGATTCTCTTCAGGATAAGAAGGCTGAGACTGACTGACTGACTGACTGACTGACTGACTGACTAACTGGCTGGCCGGCCTCTTGGGCAAGTCCGAAATCTGAAATTTGAGAGGGAGAGAAAAGAACAAGGCAAGATGATGGGGAAGAACAACAAGAACTCCTGCATGTTTCCTCGCACAAACCTTCATTCAAGGCTCCGTTTGTCTTCATTATCGAATCTTAGACCCCCTTCATATTTTCAATCCGTGGCGATAGCGAACGGAGCATCGTAATTGTGGGCTATGTCCCCTTTTGCTTGGGTGAACTAGGAGAAGAGACAATCTTTTGTGAATGGTGTTAAGAATAGAAGTTTGCTAGGCGATGAATTTCTATGAAGATGCCTGTCCCTTTGTCGTATGTGTATTAGGGCGAAAGAGCATCATTGAACGGAGATGAAGGAGACAAGGTGGTGTGCCTTTGTGTCCAACTAGCTAGTCGACTTGAATTAGTGGCATGGTCTTTGCCAGAAACGTGAATTGAATGGCTACAATTTTTCTTTCAAATTGTACTCCTTTAGAGCATTGGATTTCTTCCCGCCTTCGTAACTGATGTTTGATGCTGAGAAATCCACCTCTTTTCGCCCATCTGTGGAGTGCTCTTCGTGTAATATCGTGAGAGATCCTAATGAAAGCGTTATTTATTTGCCTCGGACTAAAAGCTTGATGAACCTCCGCTGAACACGAACGAAACTGAAATTGGTTTTACGCACCCTTCTCAAGAATTTCGCCTACATCAATGAGGGAGGGATTCATCTAACCCATGTGTTTTCCCGTGTACTACTGCATTGACAATCAATTGCAATGTTTGAAAACACGAAACGAGGTCAAATTGGTTAGTTGTTTGGTTGGTTGGTTGAGTGAGGGTTCTAGCGTTGGATGGACTGGTCGTTTATAGCATTCTTGGTGAAGTTGTGTCCTGGAAGAAACCTGAATGGCAACCTTCTTTTTGTGACTGACTTTGGGAGGCTGTTATCAGGTTCATGGTATCTCACTCTTATCCTGCATCTGGAGGAATTCGGGCATAGAAAAGATGCCTTGGGGGGTGTCTTCCCCGCTTGGGGAGAGACTCGCTCGCTCTCCGCCCTCCATTAACTCCAATTTGGGCATGAAAGCTGACTGACTTGCTAGCTGTCAAGTTGAGATTCGGTAAATCTATCCATCTTGTACTCGGTTTGTGTCACTGAGAACTGGCTTAATGAATATATCTAAACCGGAACCTCGATTATGCCACTGCTCAGAGGAGAGTGATGGGCAAGTTGTGAGGGGAATACATCCAATCGCGTGGTTTGCCAGCCATATTATGGAAGTGCATCATAGAAGGGTTGCTGTGGTGTTGCCTTTTGAAATCTAGATAGGAATCGTATGTGGGCACCTGTCGAATGACGATATTGATGTTGAGGATAACAGCAACGGCTCTATACGGCATGCAGAGCCGGGATGGTCTGTGTCAAGTCGTCAGAAGCTCCTCTGCATTGGGCTCAAACACACATGGAAGATGTTTCATTAATTCCAAATTCTTTCACTCCCTCCAATTTCTCTCTCTCTCTCTCTCTCATTTTCTCTCTCGTTCGCTCTTGGTCTTGGTTGCCATCGCCATCCTCTCAAGTGCGTTTGTGTCTAATGGCCAAAGGGTGTTTTAACCACTGGTCTCTGATTTCTCTCATTTTTCAACTCAAGAGCCTCCGCGATTAGTTGACCGAAATCCATTTTGATTGTCGGACGCCATCAACCCATTTTGGGTGTGTGGAGTACTGTGCAGTAAGTACGCCTACAGAATCTACTATACTACGGTCCAAGCCGTCGACGATGATTCAGTCAGGCCCAAACGATAAGGGTCCTTTTTTATTACTGCTGATACCGTAGGTGTTGTTGTTGTTGTTGTTGTTGTTGTTGTTGTTGTTGTTGTTGTAACAAGTGGTATTGTGGTAGTGGTAGTAGTTGGTACTCATTGATGTGAGTTTGAGGGGGAGGAGGGCAGGTTACGAATACGTGTATATACTGGTGAGGACACTTGTCATTACCATTCGTTTAACTTGTTGAGATTACGAGATCCCCTCGATTGAGTCAGATTGCAACGGGCGATGTCAATTTAAGCCTCAGCAAGCAGTAGTTCTCTGCAATGTCATTCTGAATTGTGTTGCATACTGCAGTGCTTCATAGTGGGGAAGTTCTGAAGTTCTTTCATTGTACACGGAAAGTGTCTCTTCTCATCGCTTTATTTTACTCCGGATATCACTCGCTGATCATGCCTCTTCTACCAGTACACGGGATTATTTTTGGTACGCTTGTACGCAGAGTAATCTTTGTTGAACGAGCAGAATGTGCACCTTCAGAAAGAGGAGGAGAACCAGCACCACCACACCGAACTCGAACCGTCGAATGAAGCGCCTTTTCAAAGCGCCTCGATTTCGGACCTGCCAGTCCACAACATCATCAGGGCCTCTTCCTCCTCATTGGTTTTATCTCTCTCTCTCTCTCTCTCTTTCTTTTTCTCTCTCTCCCTTTTGCGTGACAGTGAATGAGTGAGTGAGTGAGTGAGTGAATGCATTCTTCAGTGTTTGGTTGGACTCGGATCCAAGTAGAAACTGAAGAGACCGAGACACGGGATCGGGGATCGACATAGTTATTGAAGTGATAATCATGGTGATGACAGGTGGCGAGTGAGCCATGGAGCTGGTGTGATGCCCAATTGGCTTGATTGTTGTGGGTGTTGAAAAGCCACGAATTCAGTTGAGAAATTGTGAAAATGACGGAGAAAAAGAAGTACTCCATGGTGGAGAAGGAGCAGATGTATCTCATGTTCTCCACGGCCTCTGCGGTGTTAGTGACATCGGCCTCGGAGCAACCTCGAATCACCGAGGAACGAGATGAGGCTAACAGAGTGTCAGCCCGAATCTCTTGGACCTCTCGCCTCAACCAAGATAGCAACAATAACCATAATAGTGAGTGATGTCCCGAACGAGCCTCGCTTATGAACTTGGGCGTTGAACAAAGATCTCCGAAAATTAGAGAAATTGAACGGTTTTTATCGCTGTTGAGGTAGTAGGGTGTTTGGGAAGTAAGGCTAATAGAAATTAGGCTCTCTTCTCCTTGCATGTTTCATTTATGATATCACGCTAAGTTTTCTTCATAAAACCTGTATAGGGCATGCTTGTTGTCACACTTGGGATTATATACTGGTTCAGCATATCACGATGAAACCATTTACGAAAGGAATAGTAGACTTCAGCGTCGGGTCATTAGAGAATGAATCAAAAATTGAAATGGCAAATTTCCAAACAAAATCATTGGTCTGCTATTTCTCTCTATTTCCTTTGAATTCAGGTAAAATTCAAGCCTTTTGCCATTTGGTGTCCGAGCCCACCCAAAAGTAAACAAATCATCAATCATGATTGATGAGAGTATCGAAGCACTCCATTCAAAGCGCAACTATGTACTTTGACTACAAACTCCCAAGCTAAATGGCCGATTTATTTCCGAATAGTAGATTCGGACGAGCGTTAGGCACAAACTCGAGGATTATCTCTTGGCGAAGCCATCAGCTCTGACCATTTATGGTAATTTTGAATAGTGACTTGGGAACGAACTGGTCGCCTTGGTGCCCTTACCGGCGTCTTCGCCCTCCTCGTCCTCAAGGTCGTGTCAACCTGAATTGAATGCAATAGACACACACTTGGAAACTGTCAGACTAACTTTGCTCAAACATTTGCCATTTTGGAAGCAAATGCCCCGCGTCGTTGAATATTAACAATCGATGTGTGGTGTTTTTTAGCCCCTCATCACCGCTATCGCTCACATGATCATGTCTCAAGTCGACGATCCTCGGCAGCGAGTGAAACCCCTCCTCCTTCAACAACAGCAACAACAATATCAACAACGGCCTTTTTGGACTCGAGCCGATACCCTGCGTCCTCATACTCCGAGACCCGTCAATCCTCACATACAGGTTCGACCATGAACCCCCCAATCCGCAGACGACCTAAACCCACCCTAACTCCAGGTTGGTTGTGAAAGCAAAGATGCTACTGCATAATATATCGCGTAACGAGATATATTGGCAATATGAGATATAACACCTATTCCATTAAGAAAATGGAGATCGATTTGGAGCCTGACTAGGCGGCGTGTTTAAAATTAGAGTTCGAGGGATGTGTAATGATGCCAATGGCCTTAGAATCTGAGTTGTGGTAAGGAAAAGTTAAAGATCAATCGATGAATGATTCAGTGCATCCTCTTGTTTGGAATATTTGGATGGATGAATCAAAGTCGTTGTAGCGTGACGCTTCCAACAACGACGTATAAAAAAACGGATCGCCATTCATACACACACAAACACATACACACAGTCCAGAAGACTCTTGGCTCCCATTCATCTTCAAGTTGAAGAGAAGAGGTGTATCCAACAACAAATGATCGGAAAGAATACTATTTCCAATCTTCGCTTTCCAATTTTCTAGATGCAATGCTTGTTTGAGAATTTGTTCGAGTTTCTTTCACGTCGAAAATTGTTCTGCTTGATGGTGTAGTGTTTTTATTACTTCTTCCAGAAGAGACTGATGAAAAGAACCTAAGAAGAGCCTCATATTTGCGAGCCACCAAAAACGAAGATTGCGCCCGCAATGTGGCACTAGACCCTAGTGTAATTAACACCACCACCATCACTAGCGCCACCCCCGATACAGATTTCGAAATGGTGACGTCCACTTCCAAAGCATTATCGTCGTCATCATCGCCATTGTCGTCATCATCAACAACGACTAAGAAGTAAGTGAACGCTTTCAATTACGTCCCGAGACAGAGACCGGGGCCGTTGGTCCTCTCGTGTCCTTTGTAAAGGTTAATGGCTACATCTGAGCTCCCAATCATATTGCTCGGTTGGTGTGGTTGATGATGCCGCGGCAAAATTCCCACCCTTCTCGGCATCCATCCATCCCGAGTTCCCAGAGGAAGAAAGAAAAATAATCATTAGAGTCGACAATCGTTGCGCTATCACTAGGCATTTTTGACCCCACCAAGGCGGACTGGGGACCATGATTGGATGGTTGGCGGTTTTTTCATAATGCCATATCATTGAAAGGCAGTTTGCATTCATAATCAGATTCGCTTGAAACGAACTCTGCCTTTGAACCCGAAGTCCAATTCCTACTTTTGTTGCCACTCGTCCAAGAGTAAAACGTGCTGCCACAAGGACACCGAGATTACGCCAAGTCCATGCGGCCACCAAGAAAGCGCACTCTATGATCAACGTCCAACAAGATGGGCCCTTTTGACCTGGATCCTAATCATAGGTTAGAGCTTCTCTCACACATTATTCGCTCGATGGACGACGGGATGGTGGGCATTCATTTTAGAGATTGGAAGAAGTCGCTCGTTTGGAGCGCTATTCATCATCCCTCACTCACCGAACGAACCTTGATGCTTGATGAGTTGCGATGAAATCACGAAGAATAGTGTTGAAGGTCATTCGAGGCTGCCTTGGCATGTGTCTTTGATTTGTTTAAGGGCATCGCGCCTATGAAATAGCCTTTGATCGGTTATAATGCCGAGCGATACCGAAGGTAAAGTACGAGGAAAGCCACGAATTCTAAGAGTTGACGGTACTTTTTGGCCGTTCACAGATATAGATAAAGTTGTTGCGAGTGTAGCACCACTGGGTAATTGTTTTCAATTGCAGTTGTTGCGGTTATTCTACGGTGTGTTATTGCTCTTGCGGCTCTCTTTGTGCGTGATGATTCATAGCGACGTGTTGAGGGAGGAAAAATTATATCGTGCTTAAAAAAACCATGGTTTTGCTCTCTAATTGGAGAATGGAATGAATGAATGAGTCACTCAGTTCCTGAGTGAAAGAGCGAACAAGAAATTCCACGAGCAATCATCATCCCCTTTTTTCAATTTTAATGGTCCCTCGGAATTCGAACGAATCCCGCCCCCATTTCCCCTTTTCATGGTGAGCACATTTGCTCTATGGACGTGCAGTTTCAGTTTTCTGTAATACGTAGACTCGAGTGATTTCGCCTTCGCGTTCACTTCGTTTCGTCCTAAATTAAAGGCTCTTTCGAACCACGATGCCTCCCTCTTCCTCAGCAATGCTGCAACCATCAACTACTGCACGGGCACACGTACCAAAACCCAACCGGCAATGCAGTCGCTGAATCGAAATGGAATGAAAATGAAAAAAAAAAACTCTGGCCAAAACAGACAATTTGTTCGTGGGCTTTTGCAATCATCGTCATCCCAAGTTCCAATCCAGTGGCCTAGTTGCTCTGGCAGCCAAAGCCGTACAATAGAGGAGATGGTTGTTGGTAGTAGTGGTGTAGTAACAGGGCTAGTAGTAGTAGTAGTAGTTGTAGTAGCAGTGCATTGTCTGGTGATCAACTCATCAGATACGAGGGGCTTTTTGGCGAGAAATGGCGAGCACCATCCTCACGTCGTTGTTGATGACGATGATAATAATGACGATGATGATCAGAACCAATGCGTAGGAGGAAAGAGAAATGAACCATTTTTGGAGACTCTATACAATTGGCGAACGAAAAAGAACCAACCTGCGAATGCTTGCAACCCCGAGCATGACGAAGTCACAAAGTACCTTTGAATTCCTCTCTGAAGAGGGCCTTTTTGACTGACGATGGGTCGATGGTGGTCTCTGTAGTCTCGGGTTGTGTATTTCGAGAGGTGGAATCTGAAATAGCCGCTAGCTGAGAGATCCTAATCGCAGAATCAAAGGGAGCCAACCCACCAACCAACCAACTAGCCAGCTAACCAGCTAACCAGCTAGCCAACCAACCAACCAAGCCAGCAAGCAAGCCATACATATTACATACATACAATCAATGAATGTGTAGTGGCGGTGGATGATTCTAAAAATATCCTATTGTAGCATTTTGGCACTTCCGAAAGCAGAGACAGGTTGGACTGATAAAATATCGGACATGTCTTTCTCAACTAATCCTCAAGTCACACGGATGTTTCTTTGTGTATTACAATCTTCGATGACGGTGTGTAACTTAGCCCTATCGAGTGTCTTCGGTACTACGGGGTAAAGCACCGTTATCCTTGGATGGCTCTTTTTGCATTAATTTGATCCTCATGCTTCATTGAGCTGGTTTTGAAACGACTTGGTCCTACTTGGAGTTACCATCTCTGTGTACTCGCACATCGTGGTGTGTACCACGTCGTACTCAGTATGATGTGCAGTGCTAATGATCGAACTCATGCACTGTGAAACAGAAGTACCTACACTGCCTGGCTTAAATCACCAATGACTCGAAGCTATTTGTACAAAGAAACGGTTCTGTACAAAAAGTGAGATGCTGTGATAATGATTTCAATCAAGTTCTTTCATACGTTAGCTTATTCTCAGGGTACACTTTCAAATAAATAACCGTTATATACATCTATATTTTTTACATTTCTTGACAAGACACTGCCGTCCACTGATTTAGAAACGAGCTTCTGTGTTTAACTCTATTTCTTTATTCACTTGTCTCAGACTTGGGTTCCATACTGTATTGAGACTTATCTGAAACGACAAGATGGCTCGTAATCGTTTTTTTCCTCTCAATTTGAAGTTCCTGACATATCATGTGACTCTTTTCCGTCTCTTGTTATAGATTACAATCATCCGGGGCAGAGAAATTGTCAAATTCTTCCAACAGTATCCAACGTAGTAAGGCACGCATTGGTGAGAAAACTGACTCGTCCCAAGAGGATTTGGAGTCCCATGGACCCATTCAAGGAGAGGAAATCAAACAAGGCTGGCTTCAAATCAAGGTCATGGCTTTGGAGGGCAGGGTATGATCGGAGAGACGAAAGCATTAGATTCATCTTGGACTCACCATCAAGAATTATTCCACTGTTTCAGAAAGCCACTGATCGCTCATGGAAGAACGTGTATGCTGTGATCAGAAGCAATCGCATGTTCATGTACAAGGACAAAAAAGTTGCCACCGAGGTAAGTTGTCGCTGTTGATCGGATTTCTGATCTCGGAATTGTCATGCGATATAACGAGGTGGTCGGCTTTTCATTTTTCCTTCAGAGTCCTCAATCGACGGAAGAGGATACTGTGCCCTTAGCCGAAAGTTACGTGCATGTGGCGGACGACTATACCAAACGGAAGAACGTGTTTCGCATTAAGACCCATTTTGGATCCGAGTATTTGTGCCAAGCGGATCAAGAGCAAGACATGAAGGAGTGGATCAAGGCCATTGAGTCTTCCAATGTGCATTTCGTCGTAGACGAAAGGAAAGACTCGGGTCCAGGAGGTGTGCTCATTCCGGGTGCAGCAGGAGGCGGGGTTAGAGGATTGAAGAAACTCACCTCGTTCAGGAACCGATCTCCGTCCCTGCATTCGCCGGCAGCCAAGTCCAGGAAACCATCCCAAGGTGAGGCGACAGGCAAGAGTTCCATTGTGTTTCGAATTTGTTGTGAAATCATTCTTGGTGGCGAGCTGAAGTGAAACCACAGGAAGAGATACTCGTGGATGTCGCAAAGCCCTCTTATCTCGTTTACGACTCGTTGTCGCGACCTTGAGAGGTTGGATAGTGAGCCTTGTTCTTTCATTATTATTGATCTTGTTCTTGTTGTCTTCATCATCATCATCATCCTGGTCCATGTTTTGCTTCGCAGACCCGATGCCCTCGCGGGACACGACCATCCAAACGAGTTATCATGGGCCATCAAATCCCACCACCATCACCACAACCACAACAGCCACCACTACCACCACCGCCCACTTCATGACCTCATCAGTTCCGAATCTAGATTCCGCAGGTCCAATGACTGCGACGGAAGAGACGAAAAGGGATAAGAAAACCTTGATGGGCAAGATGGCCAAACAATGGAAGAAAATCCAACACGGCTCACCGGCCATGCCCCAAACGCTTGAGCCTGAAAGCGGATCAATAGGTGAGCTAACATTGTGAAAAGGCCTTTTGGGAGCGATGAGAGCCGTCAATCCAAGTAACCCCCCAAAGCGCGTCATTTCTCCTCGCAATTCGAAAATGAATGGGAAAAATGACAGAAAATGCATCCATTGTTTTGGCAAGGCCAAAAAGTTGCAAAAGTTGCACTTGAGCCTTCGTGTTTTCTGCACAATCGGCCATTAGATATTGCACCTCCACAAAGTTTCCGGCATTTGGTATTAACCATAACACACAGCCAGGAATGAATGAATGAATGAATGTATGAATGTATGAATCTATTTATGTATGGATGGATGGATGAAAGAATGAATGACTAATGCATATCTCCATTGCTTTGACTGTTGCAGGAGTCCCATTGGAAAACTGTCCCATGAGCGAGGATCCGAATCACGAACGTGTTCCAAAGCTAGTCACCACGTGTTGCAAGATTGTCGAGGAACGTGGCCTCGAGATTGTAGGCGTTTATAGGGTTCCCGGCAACACTGCGGCTGTTAAGTGTCTAATCGAACAACTCAGGGCTGCTGATCCAGAGGAAGCCTTCAAAATGGACGATTATCGTTGGAACGACGTCAATGTTGTGTCCAGTCTATTGAAATCATTTTTCCGCAAGCTGCCCGAACCTTTGTTCACAGCCGAGCTTTACCCAAGATTCGTCAAAGCCTCGATGATCGAGGATTCCGGGCAGCGATTGCACACCCTCAAGAAACTTATTCAAGCCTTACCGTCCATCAACCTTGATACCCTCGAATTCGTGATAGGCCATCTCACCAAGGTCATTGAATTCTCCAATATCAACAAAATGGAGGTCAAGAACTTGGCCATTGTGTTCGGACCCACTTTGGTGCGACCCGATGGAGACGATATGATGCTCATGGTCACGGACATGGCCCAACAATGCCGCATCATCGAGTCCATACTCACTCACGCCGAGTGGTTCTTCAATAACGAGCCCGTAGACGAGCACGCGGTTTCGAGTTTTATTCTCGACTGCGCCGAGCCCCAAACCGTGATCGCCCAAACAGCTCATGAAAGCATTTTATTAACCAACCTCCAGAAACTGGAGTATCAGGGTAAAGTTCATAGCCCCTCCCGAGATATGAGTGCCAAAGAAGTGGTTTCGAGCATCATCTCGGCCGCACAACGCAAGAAGAATCGACCAAGCGCCCCCTACTCTCACAAAGTAAGTCCCAACCCGATCATGGTCAATAGCCAAAGAATTGGGCCAGAACAACAGACTCAGACCCCACCCCTGAGCGAGAACAATTCGAGACGCAATTCCGAAAGCATGATGCAAGCCGTTAGCGGAGTCCAATCGTGTTCCAATCAGGAATCGAGTTCCAATAATGAGAGGAGGAGTCCAGTCCAGGGTGTAGGAGCCTCCCACTTAAATCTCCCATCCACGTCTTACATGAAGAAAATCTCAGCCAGTGCTGAGAACATCAATCGAGTGTGCAACTTGAGTGTTCAGCAGCTGCAAAGCTCGCCTTCCCGAAAGTTCCCTCTGACCGAATCTACAACCACATATCAGAACGAGTCGAATCGCGAATCACCCGGAAAGACTCATTTCCGACCGGACTTACTCCCAGGTACGCAATGTACCTGAATTACTATTGTTATGAAATTCCAATTACAAATCCTAGCGTCAAGTCTTTCAATCAAGTCCATGTTCTCATGAGAGAGCGAATCCATTTCCAGGAAAACCCGTTCACTCCTCGTGAAAAGGCTACAATATCAACCTAGCAAACGTAGTAGTATATGAAGGTATTGCGGCCTGTCGTCGTGTTTGCTCCTTGACAATTAATCCATTCCGACTGGTGTGCCAAAATGTCTCAAGAATGTTTCCCTTAACGCAAATACGATTGCCAGGATCAATGAGCCATGACAAGGAGCTTTCGGTCTTTCCCATAACATCCTAATGATTTATTAACCTCGCGTTGTCATTGGACGCACTCAAAATGGTATGGTCAAATCGTAATGAATATTGTCCTTCTGTTTTCACAGGTCCAGAATCTCCGACGCTGGATGCCTGGAAGAGCAACTCTGATCAGATCCTTTTGCAAGAGCCCTATCCAACCCAAGCCTACAACTCCGATCCGGCGGATGCCAAGAACCGATTCCTGACCCGTACCTATTTTAAACGTAACGCCGATCCTCGATTGCCCATCAATCGTGTTCATTCTGCCTCCAATCTCATGGAGAGTTTGGCCGAGTTCGACTCATCCCAAACAACCACTGCTCCCTTGGGAGCGCTGAAACGTCACCAGTTGCAAAAGTGTGCTACGGAATCCACCTTGGCAATTGATGCGAAACAATCCTCTCCCAACAAGTCTACTGCCGACGTCAAAACCCAAGCCAAAACGCCCACCACGAAAGACCAGGAAAAAGGGGAAGAGGAAGAGGAAGAAAACCGAGTGGAAGCTTCAGAAGATGACAGAGAGCGTGGTGGGTATTTGTATTGCCGGTACTCACCGGTCTAGACATATAATCGTAATTGATCCGAATTCTAGGCAAAATCATCAGTCAATTGAATACGTTTGACGAGTCTTTACGTCTGCTAATCGATCCCAATTCTCAGTCTGGTCCGGATTCGCACGTTAAGGCCAATCCTCAGCGTCGAATGTCAGCAATAACGGTTGTGAACACCAACCCCTCGCCCTTGGCTCCATCATCATTTTCCTCGACATTACCGGCAACATCCAATGCCAAGACCTCACGAAGCATCAGTGTGGGGGGTCGACCTCCTCAATTAGCCCTCAAGGTACGGATTCAAGTTGTATTCCTTTAAAGAGAAGGGAAAAGAAGAGGGGGGAGAAAGTTGATCAAATCTGCTAGTACAGAGTCCGTCAATTTGTGCATGCTTTGCAAATTCATAACAAGTCAAGCGGCCAGACAACTAGATTCATGCCAAGGAATTGGGTCATTTGTCTCCGCCAAAGTGAGACTGTCTGCCTACCAAGCGAAGGCAGAGGAATGTGCCATCGATTTCGCCAAAACCGATTGAATTGCAATCAAAAGCCGATTTTCCTGTTTTTCTTTTTTGCTCCCAGACGACGCTCTCATTTAACCATGCATGATCATCCAATTTTCTCTTCTCCTTCTTCAGGACAAACGCAACCATGTGAGCCGGAAAAGCGAATTGAAGCGCGGGAAATTGGTAGACAAGAAAAAGCAGCATTCGCCCACGTTGATTAATTTCAAGCGAAATGACTCCTTGAATAAGAAGGAAAAGCAGAAGGTGAACATTCGACAAAAAGCAGCCGAGAAGGAAAACAACAACACCGCTCAAAAGCTTTGGGAAGAGCATCTCCTCAAGGATCCCACAGCTGCTTCCAAGATTATTAAAACCCTGAGCAACCAAAGCCAGATCAAGCGGCGAAATACCGTGGGAAGCCCCAACGATATCGAGAACCAAGGCCGGAAGAGCAAGTTCTCCATCAATCACCACCACCGGCGCACCGCCCCAATGACCATTGGGCATCGTTGGTCTTCCATGGACAGTGCAGGGAGTAATGAGGATGAAGGGACCGAATTGGAGGAACCCAGGACTGAGGACGACGAGGAAGATGAAGAACAGATCGTCAATAATGAATCGGAGGACAACCGCCTCCTAGGACTGGCTTTAACCATTTCCAAGGTCGGTCAGCGGCCTTCTGAAACTCACAACGGGTCTGCCAACGACTCTCCGCCTGGGAAAATGCCTTCGTTACTTGAGTCCCAAGTCTGACGTGGCGTCTCGATGTGGTTGTTTTTATTGACAAGTCATTGATTACTATGTATATCTGGTCGTCTAGAGGAAAAGAATCGGATCAGACCGATGATGCATTTTGTGTTCCCAACGGTGGATTTGGCGAGCATAGTCGAGTCGTGTCGACTTATTCCTGGTGATTGTTGTGTTTAGGCTCCAAATCAATCCACCTTTCAATCAAAATGAAGAAGAACATGAACAAGATAAGCAAAACTGTTCTACAACTTAACTGTGATATGACAACAAAAATCCTTTCAAAATCAGTGGTAGCATGACCACTTACAAAATGAGTGCCCCTCCGACTCATCATCATCATTATTATTATCATTATTACTACTACTATCTTCATTATCATCATCATAACATGTAGGCCGTGTCTGCCGTTTGTCGATGTCCCAATCGTGGTTGAACAAATAATAAAAGACAAAATAGTACATATTATTTATGGGTAAACCAGTTAAACAGTCGAGTACGACGACACATTCGGTGTGTGAAAATAAATTACCGTAACGTATGCGTAATACACCAAGATTAATTGACGGATTCGATTACTGACTTGACCAGGTTGCTTTCTTCCTCAAGATACGCAAGGAGCGAAAGTAGGATCGTAAAAGACGCCTCTATTGGAAAATCTCCGTGTAGACAAGAGTTTGGGGAAGACGCAAAATGCAATCCCATTAAGTGGACGACGAGCCAGTGGAGCAATATGTCTTGAAATATGGTCATCCAAAGGTGTACAGCAGTTCGAGGTTCAAACGTCGCATTTTACTGTTTACTCCGAGTGACAAAAAACTGAAAAACAAAAAACAACAGCCAGAGCAAGGGGTGCTCAAATCTGGGCCGAGGCATCTCCACTCTATTCTGCGACAGCAAACCGTGAAGGAATATTTTTCATGGTAACTTGAGAATGTCTCGGGAGGTGGTCAATTATTAGTCATGTGTGAAACAGATTCCACCAGGATCTGGGTTTATCCAACATCAGTTTCCAGTTGAGTTTGCATAAGTGGCGTGGCGACCTAGGAAATAATACATGTGGCTGGATACAAAAACACATTTGACACCACGATCCTGTCACATGGGCCGTCATTTCGGAAACCACCACTGCCACCGCAACTATCGCCAGGTCCAGGTTGGCCACCACGACCACACATTCTCACTCATGGTCCTCGCAGTATGGTAGTAATACTACACAACCAGTGAGTGGATGGATGGAGTTAGTTACTTATGAGGGCGGTTATCGTCGCGTTTTGGGCCCGCGTCCCGTGTTCTAACAACAACGACAACAACAACAACAACAACTCCTAAGTCGTGCATGCGGAGTGTGCTTGTTCAAAAATGGTGTATCTCGAAGCGGGTGGTGGCATGGATTGGGGCCAAACACACGACCAGAATGGTTGATATCTACCAAAGAGGTTTTAACAGGTAGAGAGAGAATGGACATCTCAAAAATCCCAAAAGACGAGGTTTGTCCACCCTTTGATATCCTAAGCCCAGGTTAGTACTCGACCATTACGGCCAGTGTGAGACAAACGTTATTCTCCACCGATTAGTTGGCGGTGCTCATTTTTAAATTTGTGGTAAAATGTTAAAAGGTTTAGATAGAGACTTTAAGGGTTATTAATATCGTGTTAGGTTAGGTTGGGTTAGGTTAGGTAAGGTTAGATTAGGTTTGATTATGTCAGGTTAAGATTTAAAAAAGTAGCACCGCCAACTAATCGGTGGAGAATAACGTTTACNTTAAGGGTTATTAATATCGTGTTAGGTTAGGTTGGGTTAGGTTAGGTAAGGTTAGATTAGGTTTGATTATGTCAGGTTAAGATTTAAAAAAGTAGCACCGCCAACTAATCGGTGGAGAATAACGTTTACGCCAGTTTGAGGTCGAAGGTCAGGCAGCTGGCGAGGGAGGCCTACATATTATGGTCTTTTAGCTTGTATCTAGTTGGCCCCAAATGCCACATAAATGCCTGAAAAGTGGATCTATTGGATTTGTTTTTTTCACAATCTGGAATGGTATCTTTGGCTACATTTTCAGAAAAAAAGCCACGTGAGCCGATCTTGGCTGCTTAGCTAAGCTTGATGACTAGCCATGAGTGCTGGGGCGAGTCTGGACTCGAGTCCGAGTGCACTCGAGTTTTTTACTCGATTTTGGATGGATTGGCCGGACTCGAGGCCTTTAAAAAGGACTCAATTCCGGACTTGTCAACAAAAAATGTTCATTTTTTCTTAGAATTTGGCAAGATGAGTCTTTTTCGCAAGAGCCGACTCTCAGTCCGGCAAAAAGTCAAAAAATCACAGGACTCGTACGAGTCCGACTTTTGCCGGTCTCGCCCCAGCAATACTAGCTCGTCAGTGGCTTGGCTAGTTAATGATCACGTGACCAGCTCGATTGACCTGTCTATTACCTCTATGGGTCGACTTGGCAGCTCGACCTGAACACTGATCAAAGAGAGAGGGGGGGAGCCACCAGGAAGACCGAGAAGACACTCGCGCTGAATTCGACGTCTTGACATCTGTGGATGGACCGTCCATGTGTGCTGTCCGAAGCTCGGTTCGAACAACAACGTATGTATGCATGTGTCCATCCATACCGGGTACGTTCTAGTAGGCTAGCTAGGTTAGTACTTACGACCTACCCACCCTCATTGACTCATCATCGTGCTTTAACGAGGGGCAAGCTCTAGCTCGCGCATCTCATCAGGATCCCCCTCGTATGGTGACTTCCCCGTCTTGATCTAGTCCTGGATCTTGAAATCCGTGCTTCCCTCTTCGTTGCTGCTGGTACTAGTGATGGTCTAGGTCTTAGTGGCGGAGTGGGAAATAGAGGTGGCCGTCCTTTGGTACGTGAATGTCGAGGGAGCAGGAGCGTCGCTGGTTCGGTCGTTGGTTTGATCGGTCGGTCGGTCCATCCATCCATCCATCCATCCATGCTTGCTTCGAGGAGCCATTGGCACGTATTGCGTGAATTGACGGGAGGTTTTCTGTGAAAACTTTGAACTCCTGACACTCATTATTCCACATTACACGGTGACAAAGGTCTGTCCGTGGACTACATACCATTCCAGACCACGATCACGTCGTTGGCGAGCAGAAAGCTCGTTGGAATCCTTCTTTACTTGCCAACACACACATACTCATTCACCAAGGGTCAGGGTTAATTGTGTCTCCCCGTTGTTGGCGTTGTGGGTCAGGGGCTCCTTGGGGCTCCTTCTACACATGGTAGTAGTTGCACTCCGCCAAAGAAGGACCTAACGACGACACGACGATCATTGTCCCCTTCCCCGTACCTACCCTGTTCCCGGATCGACGAGGTAAAAACTACTCCTTATCGACGTACTCGTCGTACATATTGCATGAGCATGAGATTGCACTCCATGTGTTTCGTGGGTTTAGATGTGTATTGTTGCCAAGTAAAGGAGTCTGAAAAAACGAGTTCGTAAACACCTAGTAGACCCGATCCTCTCTGGATGTCACATTGGTTCGGTCGAACAGGAATATTCTGAGCATCATCAACATCTTCAAACCGAATATCTTCAAACTCAACATCTTCAACATCTTCATCGTGAGTAGTGAGTGATCCCACGTCCGTCCAAGAGAAAGGACCCACATTATCACTACCATCCATTGATCGATTACCAACAAGGAAGGGGCGGGGGTTCATCGGGAATCATGAGCATGGACGAAGGCACGCTACAATTGGCCAGGTCTTTTGCCCGTCAATCCTTGGACGAGGAGGAGGCCGAGGCCATGGATGGGAGCCCCAAACCGCTCCGAAAGGTGTATGACTCACAAAAGAGTTTGGAGAACAAGTTGCAAGGATTCAGGTAAGTCCACAGTCACTAGTGCCCTCTTCCAATAATCAATACCTTTCTGGGTGGGTAACGAGGAAACAAAAGGTCGCCCTCGTAGTTGAAAGCCCTCGGTAAATGTAAAGTGTAAAGTAAAGGCCCAAACAGTGAAAGTTTTGGGCGAGTGAATGGGAATTCCAAGCGTCAATGGATAAGACTTCAAAACCATTGCGGCATGAATTATTAAACTCCCAAAACCTAATGTTTGCTCGTGGCAAACGAAGGCTGACTTTCGCATTCCAATAATCCTCATCCAATCCACTAATCCACCCATCCACCATTCCACAAGGTGCATCTCCACCATCCACAGGGTTGAAATGTCATCCTTGGATCAGGTTTATTGAAGGATTTGTGACCGCTGGTGTCTCGGTCATTTCGAAAACCGCCTCTTTTTTATGGGTGAGATGAATTTACCTATTGGCAACCACCCTAAAGTAGTAATTGTATGGCGGAGAGGGAGCTAATTTATTGCCCCTCTTTGGAAATAATCTTGGTCAACTTGGCTGGAGGGGTAGTGTCCAGAGTGTGAATGACGGGAGATTTGAAGATAAAAGACACAAAGGGTCTTGGCATAAAGAAGTTTGAGGATTTGGTTGAGATTGGAACGGGATAGCTACATACATACATACAGTATACATACAGCCTTAGAGTCTGTACGACTGAAAATGATCTCGTTCCGAGTTCAGAGTTGGCCAAGACTAAGCCAGCAACCAGCCAACTAACCAGCTAGTGGCTCAGCCGAGCAAGGAACCATCAAGCAACAATTAAGCAAAGAAAAATATCAGCTCGAATGATGAGGAAAGGATATCCGTATTCCTCCTCCGTTCTCTCGTCGTTCTCATCGCAATCATGGTTAGGTAGTGAGATTGGCAAGAGGCAAACTTTTTGATTCGGCTCCTACGAAGAATAACCCTGCACGCATTTCTCGTAAACTATCCCCAAGGCAATGCCAAAGTAATCCCAAGCAATCTCAAGCATTGCCGATCATTACGAGACAGGTGGCGAATTTCCACAGTTTTGGCATTTCGTAACTTCACAATCCTTGACAAATATTATTGTCATGCATCTCCACAGTTAGTTACGACCTTTGCAGGGGAAATCAACGACTAGGACGAGGTGGGTTAGTGGGTTAGTAACACGCCGACTTCCCGAGAACGAGGCAGACCTATTACTCATAATTGTTTACGTACGCAGTCGAAATCGAGGGGATGATGACTATTTCAAGGATTCCAACCAATTTGAGCAAATTCGAAAGAATCCGTCTGGATGGGGAAGTGGCGGCTTCGTTTCATGAGGAAAATCCAGTTGTAGTCTATCTAGAATATGATGATGAATTCAATCTCATTGGTTATGTATGTAGGCGAACAGTGCACTTTTGTGATTGTGAGCCACTCGCTAGGAAGGAAGCTTCCGAAGATGTGAAACCGCGTCTTTATTTGGCGGGTGTTGTACGTGTACTCCATTGAGGTCTCCAAATCCGAGGCACCTATGGCCATTCCATTTTCATGCGATTATGTTGGCGTTGTTGTCCTAAGCTTTAGGCTGAATTACCAACAAACCAGGCAACCCACTAAGCAGTTGAGCCAATGGAATGAACCCCGCCAACGGCGCAAGTGATCCCAGAATCATAACTCCGTTTCAATCGCATAAGGAGTGTGCATTTATTGCTCGGTCCCAATTGGGAGCGTAATGAAATGTTATTTTTGGATGTGAGAAAAAAATGAATCTAGATCATGGTCAATGATTGAATGCTCTGTCTCGGTTTGCTCCTAAAACACTCTGGAGACGCCCGGTTAAGTTCTCGTTTCCTTGTGAATATGTCCAAGGTCGCCACACCGCCCAGGTGATATGTACTACTAGTAGTGGTTCTGGTGGTGGTAGTTGTAGTAGTAGAAGTAGTCGTGTATTGTGTGCGTACCTTTTCTTTTGCTTATTTGGAGATTGAAAATGCGTTAGATCCCACTAAAGTGGGGATAGCTTTCGGCTATTAATTGCTTCTCAAGGTTGCCTCATGCCTCTTGACCCCAAATGGGGCTCTCGTCTTCTCCTATCCAGTCTAATGATGAACCCAACTTTAGACGACCCAACTCTCGTGTTGAATTTGATTTGAGATCATCCACTGATAACGTTTGTGCCGATAAATTGTCATTCCTGCGTGGAATATTTGAAAGGGATATCCTAGCTTGGATGGAAGCTACCGTACAAATAGGTCCATGCAAAGACGACTAACCAAATGGGTGCGCTCTGGCGTTTGGCTTTTGACTTGTAATTTTTTAAACGAACCCGTACCTATTGAAAATTCCAACTCTCGAATATGCAGGTTGTTAGAACATAGCGTAGAGCATAGGGTCGTTAATGGCGGTGATGAGTCGGTTTTTCCTTTTTCGTAAACTCGTTTCACAGCCATCTTGTTAGTAGGAACAGGCGTGCAAGTTGCAACCTTTCAGGATTGGGTATACGTAAATTATTTGCACACAAGATCAGATCTCTCAACATACATTTCCCAGGTTCACTGAGTACACAAATTGGATGGATGGGCTTGCAACTAAAAAATGCAGGAACAAGTGCCCTTTAAAAGTGGCTTTCTGAAAAATGGACGCAAACGTGCTCTTGTGTTTAGTGTTTAAGGTGGATATAGTTACTTAAATCCGACGATTTTTTTTATAACGTTTATATGCCTCTGCTTATCCCTCGAATTGTGAAGAAGTATCTGAAACCGCCTTGGCACTTGGCTTGATTGGGATACTTTGGGCAAGGTGCTGGATCGCGCTTTGACTTGGGAGATATCTGTTCGACTATCTAATTAGGTGGAGGAGGCGGGAGAGGATAGCTATTTTGTGATCACTCTCACCCTTTTAAAAATGTAAACAGGTTAGTACTTTTGTTCAACTAAATGGTTGTTTTTTCTTGGTTTGATTTTGATGTGTGATATTTGTCCATTTGATGGAAAAGAAAACAAGAGGCACACATTTGCAGTACTTTGTTTTTGAAAAGTTCAAAGCCGTAATCTTGAAAGGTTGCGCCCAAATTAGATTGGGGAAAAAATGTTCAAAGTTTCCAATATTCGTTTGACAAGAAAAAAATCCAAAAATAATCAATGAAACTTCCAATTTTGTACGGAACCGTAAAAATGCAAATAAGCAAAGTATTACAAATAAATTAGAAAAAAACGAAGAAAAAATGTACCACAATGTTTAGAGCTGCCCTAGTAGTGATCGAGGAATTTCATGTAATGTGAGCAACAAAGAAGTTTTAAAGGTAAAGCCCCACAAAAATCACCCGAGCTGCCATGATCTAGCAGTTTGATTGGTTTCTTAAAGATCCCTCATTTAAAAGTATTCAATTATTCCTGTTAACAACTGAAAGGTTCAAGCCAGTTAAAGCTAGCCGAAGGAAAATCTGCCGACGATTTTATGTTTGAGTAAAGAGAATTCATTGTCTTTTTTGATTCTGTTTGAATTTACGGATTAGATATGTCTTAATCTTTTATTGCTTATCGGCGTTTTATTGCACTTATACATCGCAGGACATCGTCTTAGTGTTTGATCTTCTCAAGGTCTAATTAAAGGATTATATACCATGCTGGATGGAGGCCCACTCCTTACGGTACTAGCAGTCATTTTTGCTGCATATCACCCCCATCTTGTGGCTGGCAACTGACAGATGTCACCCTATCATTAATTATACTAAGATGTTTGTGTTTCGTATCGAGAATCCCCCTTACTTCGCATCTTAATCCGTTGGGGACGTGTATCCTTTGTTCAATGTGGTCATATGCGGCTAGGCCAGATCTAGAGTCATTTATGGTGTAGTATGTGGGAAGGTTGTCGATGTATTCATGATGAAAGCTCTTCAGATTAGCCCTGATCAAATCTGTGTTGTGTCTGTCGATGATGAACATGCTTAGAAAATCAGCCGTATTTGGTTCCGATCAGGGGTCCCATTTAAACGAGGTTGGGGGTTTCAGATAGTGCGGGCATCGGTGTATCCAGCCGCTTTGATTAGGTGTCTGAATACCAACGACCTGGGCAGATTTCCACTCTGAAATGGGATGGCGGCGTGTTTTCATGAGATTTCGTTGAGTTCCGGTTGACAGAGTCCATGCTACATGGACATACGTGTACGTACGTTCTGTGCGCTTGGCTGCTGTATCAACATGTGCCCAGTTGTAATGAGCAACGAGGTGCGCAGTATGCGAGCACTGTAGTGTACAAGTTCAAAGAAGATATGTCCCCACATCCATGCTAAATTTCAAACTGAGAATGAATGTGTCGTGATGTGTTCCCTTCCATCCACTACAGTGGGTGTGATGGTGATAGCGACAACTGTAGCAACAACAACAACAACAACAACAACATTTCCAACAGCACCAATGATAATGATGACGAGAATGGTGATGAGGATGGCGACTATTATTAATGAATATCCAGAGAAATAATTCAGTTGTCACCGGAGTGTTGTCAACTCAACAAGGATAGTGCTTCTTCTTCTCTTTGCTTTGCCTGGAGTTTGTGGTGCCTCAGTTTCGAGAACCGAAGCAGATCCAAGTCGAATTGAAGATCACTTCCACCACTGTCCATCACTATCATCACAGTTTCAACGTTGCCATCATCCTCATCGTCATTGCTGTGGCTGTTGTTGTTGCTATTGTTGTTGTTGTTGCTGTAGTAGTAGTAGTTGTAGTAGGAGTGGTTGTTCTTGTCGTCGTCATCTTCCGTCTCATCCTCATCATTGACGACGGATTGTGTGTGATTGTTTAGTGCAGTTTGTCCGCCGAGAAAGACAGAACATGGGGAAATGGTACGAATATCGATCCCTTTGGAGTCGCGATGACTTGGAAGACAGGATCCGAGACCGGGAGTATCTGGACTTGGCCACCACCCAGATCTCGTCGAGCTCCTCACCCTCGTCCACCTCCTTACCAGCCTCGGAAACTAACAGTTTGTGGGACGAGAACGAATTCTACAACCGGATGCAACACAAACAACCCCCGTCTTTCTCCCGGAGATCCTCGCCGGCCTCCACGGACGGGAGAAAAAGATCCGGATCTTGGCCGTAAGTAAGCCCCCCTTAGTGACCCGTGGCGAGTGTTGACATATTGTTTGACAGGAGACATGCAGGAGTGAGTGAGTGATTTGTATTTGTAGATCCATTCTCGAATCTTCCGGGGAGCAAGCAAACTCTTGGGACACAAACTAGGTCACAGTACTCGTACGCTGTCAGAGTCGCTGAACTCCAAAGCGGCTTTTAAGCGAGAGGTTGTCAAAAATCCCTCTCGAATTATCGAACGCGTCATTCCTCATTTACGCAACGGCGTTGTCCTCTTCAAGGAATGATATCCCCACGTTAATCCACCCATTTATCATTCATTGGCTAGCCGTCATGTCGTTGGTGCTTCACCTAAATCTTTGCCCCGCCTCTGTTCCAAAATGGCGAGGAATGAATGTCGGTTTTTTAAATTATCTCTATTTGTCTCCTACATACTAGTTCTAATATAACCGAAAAAGTGTGTCCGGATTTTATCATCACTAAGCAAGTTGAAAGAACAAGCATTCGCTCTATGTATTAGGCTTCGCGGCTCTTTCAAAGGCCAGAGCAGCTTTCCTTCAGGTATTGGCGGGATTGCCAAGAAGGCCAAGTCGGCCTTGTGATGGATCACAATAAGAGGGGAAACCTTGACACACTCAAGCTTTCTCGTACTAACTCTAGTAACAGTGGTAGTTGTTGTTGTTATAAAAGCATGCAACTCTCATGTCATGTTCGTTTCAGGTATTCTTGAATCACTCAGCTTGGCGCCATTGCCAGCCAATTGGGACTCCATCGCATTGATCGCTGTGCTTGGCGGGCCGTTAAAATACCCTCTCAAAAACATTCATTCCCTTGAATGTGTGTGTGTTTTTTCTTAGCAAGCACATACATATTTGATTCAGCTGTTTTCAAGGTTGAATTTTGGACTTGACAACTCTGAGGTCTTTGTTCGCTAAAGGTTTTTCTTTTCTTTGTGGGCCCAGGTTTGACATCGTTACGTTGTTGAATGTGTGATTGCTTCCTTAGAAGAGGCTTTCAAGAGAAACATAAAATGGCCGAGTGATGACTCCGAGTCATTTTCATAACCCCTCCATCCAGTCTTCAAAAAGTCCTTGTGTTCTATGAACTTCTGGAGTTTTTATTATCTCTTAACCACGACTTAAAAGCTAATTCGAGCTGTTGCCTAACCAGAAGAGTTTGAGTTCGAAGCATGTCTGATTCCGAGGGCGTCCAGGATCAGGACTTAACCAATAATGTCCATGACGCTGATCCCGAGAAGAATTGTGTCGTCGATCCTGCCCGTGTGCAGGTCGCCACCAAGGCCAATCGTGAGGCTGGTGAAAAGGCTTTGGAACGAGAGATGAAAGGAGTAGTCAAGGATTTTGACATGGAAACCAAGATGGTTCAGTTGAAATTGGAATCGGAACAAAACGGCCAATCCCTGGATTGTCAATGTGAGGCCGTGGGTTCGGATAGTCGAGGAGTTCAGTATCAGTGCCATTATCGGATCGGATCGAGGTCCGGAGAGAGTGATGGTGCTCCGATCTCGGAAAACGTGTCCAAGGAGTGCTCACCTGAGTCATTGCGGGTCCAAGAAATCGAAGGGAAATTCTCCATGAATGTCCCATACGAGTATGTAATGATTGGGCAAGGCAGTCCGTTATTTTCCACTATTTTTTATCAAACATCCATCGCATAGGTTGTGGGTGTTTTTAACGCAGGGTTCCCTAGCATTTAAATGTCCTAACCGTCGTTGATATGGTTCAATCATCGCCAATTTGAACGCTAAATAAGTTGGCAACCTTTCTGCCTTTTCACATTTGATTCATTGGCACCCGAGAGTCGAGGTATCGCCCGGACTACGCATACATACGTACGTAGTGTTCGTGTGTGTGTGTGTGTGCGTGTGTGTGCTCATAGGAGGCCCTCGAAAAAAAAATGCAGAAGCGAAAAAAGATAGACTCATCAATGCATGATGTGTCTGATCTTCATTGAATGCCGTGGATCTCTGGATAGACCCGAACTCCATTGATCCTAGGACGTTGACTTCAGAATATGAGAGAGAGATCCATTGGCGAGAAATGTGACTAGTGTGCACATCAAACATTTGTTTGTCTGGGTCGTTTCTCTCGCTTTGAGTTTGACGGCCAGTGCCATTTGATTCTCTCCTTTGGAAAGTCATTTTCACCGGGAGAGAATGATTGAAATGAAAATTCGCGATATTGAATTACTGCAACTAATCCAGAAGTACACCGATGTCAATTGCAATAGCAAAGCTGATGTGCCCTCTGCAAATGCATTCCTGTTGTCAGAGTGAGATCTTAACAGATATGTCTCAGGATTGTGTTCCAACCCATTTCAATCATCTCGTTTTCCCATCTTGCAGGCGAACCCGATCATTAAATGCACCAAGTCCCATCCAACAGTTTGGACCATGTGGCAGAATTATGAAGAACTCCGCCATGGTGATGTAAGTACCTGATCCCCTCCCCAGCCCCCAAAAAAAAAATAAAAACTAATTCCGAATGGATACTCATTCCAAACCTTGGTGGTCCATTTCTAGGACAATCCAAGATCCGGCCTCTCAACGGCTCACATGGTACAAGCCTCCTCTAACAGTGTTGGTGATCAAGAAGGTTCGAGATGCCACTGTGATTCCACCCTTCATTCAATTAGTCCAATGGTTCACCCAGGTTAAAAACATGGTGGTCTTCGTCGAATCAGCAGTACTTGAAGATCCTCTTCTCACCAACTACTCAGGGTTCACAACCTCCAAGGTAACCTTCCTCATCATAAATCGTCTGTACAGTACATATCATCAATAGCTTTACAGACAAAAAAGATAGTTCCAATGTAACGCTAAGGAATTTTCAACGAACTTACGCCTTGACACAAAAATGATGTTCTTTTTGTCCCCAGCCTAGCCTTGTTTTCCACATGCAATCGAGTTCTTCTCCGTTCTAGGATAAACTGATGACCTTTTCTGAAGGCAAGGACGATTTGACTGACAAGATAGATTTCATCGTGTGCCTCGGTGGGGATGGCACCCTCTTGTATGCTTCATCCTTGTTCCAACAGTCCGTCCCACCCATAATGGCCTTCCATTTGGGCTCCCTTGGGTTTCTCACTCCGTTTGAAGTGGACAATTTTGAGCAGCAAATCACACACGTTTTAGAAGGTACTGATTTGGACTTGATCAAGCATAACACAGGGTTCGAGTATTTTACTGAAGCTATAAAGAATGCAAGACCAATTAGTCTTGGCTAACGTTTGAGAGAAATGTGAAATGCCAACCTAAATAACAATGTTTTACGTCAGACGTCAGATGAAAAGTTCGTACTAAAATGACTATCTGTTTTTTTTGTACGCCTTTGTCTGGGCCAAATATGGCACGTACGTTGCAACCACAGTTGTTTTTTGTTCCATACATCCCGCAATTAGTACGTTTAGAGTTTGATCACATTCCGCTGGGTCATACATTCACTTCAATCGTTCCACGCATGAAAGCCAATCGTTTGCAACGAGGAATTTTATTTGGTGCCCTTCACAATTGCGTTGCAGGACATGCTGCCTTAACCCTCCGAAGTCGGCTTCGTTGCATTGTCATGAAAAAGGATAGCTCCGGAGATGTGAAAGCCACGAAGCCCACCACCAACCTGTTGGTCTTGAACGAAGTTGTGATTGATCGTGGACCTTCTCCCTACTTGTCCAATATCGATTTGTACCTGGACGGCAAGCTTATCACGTCCGTTCAAGGCGACGGTCTCATCATTTCCACACCTACAGGCAGCACTGCCTATGCTGTGGCTGCGGGCGCCTCGATGATCCATCCTTCTGTGCCAGCCATCATGGTCACGCCCATCTGTCCACATTCATTGTCTTTCAGGCCCATTGTCGTTCCTGCCGGTGTTGAACTGAAGGTATTGTTCTAACAAAAACGTAGTTAACGCGTTTTCTTTTTAACCCCTACATAAAAAAATGGCCCAACCAATCATACCGAGTCTCATTTTTTCGCTTTCTGGGAAACTCATACAATTTTGATTGGGCGCAAACATCGTTCCTTGAGACGGCAAATATTGACTTGATTACTCTTCTCTCCAAGATTTCGGTCTCTCCGGACAGCAGAAACACGGCTTGGGTGTCATTCGATGGGCGCAAGCGCCAAGAACTTTGTCATGGGGAAAGGTACTACTTCATTTTGACATGTGTTTCGTTTGTTTGCGTGTTTTAGGTCACCCTAAACCCATCCACCAGGAATACGGCCTACATGTCCTTTGATGGCAGAAACCATCAAGAACTGCGTGCCGGAGACAGGTATTGCTTTGAGAATTGATTTCAACACACATTCCTGGTGATGGGCCTTGGGTGTCAGGTGACTCTTCTCGTATCCGCCTTGTGTGTTCAAAAGATGTACATTGTATAACATAACTCACTCGGCGTTGGGATGTTGTTTCCTATCAAAATAGACAGTCATTCAATGGCTCTTTAAATGACGGCAATCACGTTGACGAATGTCTGGATGAATGAATGAATAGATGGATGGGTGGATAGTTGTTGATAAAAGATGACGCCGTCTATTTGAATTACGCAATTTGACGACGACATATGCATGCATACATGTGACATTAACAATGTGATTACATCATACAATGGCACATGCATGGGACGGCTAAAATGTTGGATGTCACTCGAAAAAAATAATCAATAGGCTAAAACTTTGATACCTGAAGGAGTGTCTAGTCTTTATGAAATCAATGCTAATAGTTTTTTTTTATTGTACCTTAGTTAGGTCCGTTGAAAAGTATCTTTGACTCAAAATTTGCGGCAATGGTCTTCTTATTGATGAAACAGCAGAAAATCAAATTTCGAATCAAAACACCAGCCAAGCAATTTACCAGATGTACATCGCTTTTGCCAAAAAGGATGTGGTTTGATTGACTTTAACACTACCTTTCTCCTAATTTAAGGAAGCATGTCTGCCACTATAATCAGCTTTTGACTTCAATAACCACTTTACTGCGACAATCTGAAAGTATACAAACCTTTCTTTATTGACCAATGCGTTCCCATTGTCTTTTTTTCAGCCTTCGTGTGACCACCTCAATCTACCCGGTGCCTTCCATATGTGCCCAAGACCAGATCTCGGACTGGTTTGCCTCTTTGGCTGAATGCTTGCACTGGAATGTGCGTAAGAAGCAAAAACATTTCGATGAGTTGGCCGATTTCACACGATGTTCATCGAACGAGACCTTGGATTCCTTGGATAAGTTCTCCGATAAAGTGGACACTAACTGAATCTGTCCCGCAATGGTGCGGGAAAAACTGGGGGAAGGAAAGGGCCCCATCATGACCACTTGATCAGGAGAAAGCACCCGATCAAGTCCAAGTATTTTATGACCAAGCAATTTAACTGAAAGAAGGATGGATAGTAGATGGATGAACGAAAAGAAGTATTGTTAAGCCCTTTCCTTGGCCCCCTCCTCCTCCTCCTCCTCCTCCTTGACCTCCGACTCGTGGAAAGCCGTACATGAACACACGTACAAGAAATGACAACGGAAAGAAGACTGAACGAAGAAAAAGAACCCACTGACAGTGCTGCCTTCCGCCGATGCATTTGGCACGACACAAGATGTCCACGAGGAAATTAGTGTTGGCTTTCTGACCAATAACGCCCCTCCCAACCCTTCTAATGAATTATATTCCACTCCGTTTTGCAAATGATGCCTTGCAAAAAAATACAATATCTATATCTATCAAAATCTATGGACGAACAATTATGAATCATCACAAATTCTATTGAGAAAGGAAGACGTATGACCCTGCAAAACAAGAAACAATGATAATCTCCTCCTCATTCAACGCCTGGACGACCACGAAGACGACGACCCCGGCATCAACAACAAGAACAACAACGCAAACGGCGCCTTCTATGACTTTCATCAAATCTTGAGACATATGCACTAAATTCCGAACGTGGCCAATCCATCTCCACCTCAATATCCTTCTTATGCACTAACGTATTCAACATACGCATCATGATGTGTTGTTTCAAAAATGCCTGTGTTTTCGAGGCTATTTTTGTATTTCTCATTTTTTTCACCTATCATCCTTCAACAAAGATGAAAACGAGCTATTGCAAAATATACGCCAACTAATTCCGTTTCACGAGCATATTGTAGCATTTACAGATTTTCCTTCCACATTTCAAAAAGCACATCTGCTACTTTCAAAATAAATGGCTATGGCTTTTTGGTGGAACACATATTGCATGTGAATGGTGACAATCTAGGGTTTGGGATCGCAGGGAAGAAGCTAGAGAGTGAGTGGGAGGGGGCAACAATTAGACATGACCTGACTGACTTCTTTTAAGAGACCATTCCATAGCTCCTTTGACAATTGATGGGAAAGTTTTGACATCCCTTCTGGATCAAGCCCGAGTTAACATCTAGTTATTTTTGGATGGTTATCACTGGGGATCGGAAAGATAATTGTTTTAGGTTAAATCAAGTTTTGAACTGTTCTGGCCATTTTGGTGTAAAAAAACTCACGAATTTTAACCTTGAATTTCCCCGAAAATCCTCGGTTTTTGGTTATTTTAAGTGTTTTTGTGTTATGTTTAGGCAATATTGAGGAAAAATACCGAGTGGAAATCAATGCAGGCTACTTTGGCCGTGTCTTACGAAGTCTGCCCACAGACCATATAATGCCGTTATATGATATGTGGTCTGTCCCTGCTCAAAAATTTGTTCGACCTTGAACCCCAAGCTTTCATTAAGATGAACCGTTGAACACTCACAGTAATGCTGTACTGGCAATGATTTAATTTTAGCAATGATTTAATTTTAGCCAAAAGGCGATTGGTAACTATCCCAACGTTTTCTCCAAAACAACGTTCGAAGAAACAAGTGAGCACAGTCTTGATGTCAAGACCAAACCTAAGGGCCTGCCGAAGACCGGCAAGAGGCCGCGGGAAGTGGGTCAGCTTTTTGGTGTCCATCCGTGAACCATTGATGTGTGGAGAACTTCATGCAAGAACGACGAATCACTTTACAACGGACCAGACCGAGGGCGAAGATCTAGGATTACGTACAGCACTTAGTCTTCAGAAGGACAAAAGTCAGAAGATTACCAATCTCTTTCGACTGAAGTTGGATTATTCATGGTATGGTGCGAGGGGGCCCTTCGATAGTCCTTTATGATCAAATATGATCAAGCATAGTCTTGGAGGTTGGGGGAAGGATTTTCAAAAGACGCAAATAATTGCAATCAATTTCTTTCCACCCTGTACAATACATTCCATGTGATGGCTTTTACAAACTATTTTACACTAAAAACCGAAGGATAAAAGCATTGATTGTCATCTGTTATGTTTCAATTTTAAATAAATTCCTGTATTTTGACCACCTGTTCCCTAAGAATGCCGGTATTGATTGACATTGGTAAACAATTCATGGTGTAGTTTACTTTTTCTATGAACGCCATATAACTTAAGTTTTTTGCATGCAATCTCCTTAGAGTCTCAGACAATGATGGTATTAATTTCAGAGACCACTTGTCTACCGCGTCCTGGACCATGACTTCAGGATGCATCAAAATATGATTTTCTCTTTGAAGTCATAGATATGTGGCTACATTTTTTTGGTTTGGTTTGGTTTTTCACGGGCTTTTTTAACAGTTACAAGGAATGTTATCCCCAGTACTATTAAAATGAAAGGTTATAATTCGCCTATTTATTACCTTTCAATCTTTATATGATATTTGGTCTACCAACGAATTTGAGTTGGCAGACCGAGCTAGTCTTTGAAGGTAGGGTTGATCTGGAATGCTATCTAAAAATCTGTCCAAGTCTGACTTGAAAGATGCTACCGGATCAAAAAGGCCTACGTATTCCCTACGAATATTAAAGGGAAGCAAATTAAACAATGAAGGAGCCCGAGAAAGAAGAGATGTGGACTTCATTGTTCGAACTAGCCTGGATTCTCGAGGGCTTGAAGGTGCTCTCAAAACGCACATTAAGCCTCTACGGTCACTAGAATTGACCCTAAACCCTGGGTTGGGACAAAGCTCATGGATACTTTTGAAAACGTACAATATCAGATACCTTTCGTACCTTCTCTGAGTACTGTACAATCCCAACCGTTCTAACCTTTCCCAATACGAGAGCTCTCTCATTCCTGTGATGTTCCTAGTGAAACATCTTTGGACTTGCTCGACCTTTTGCAAACCTGCTGAACTCATTGGAGCCCAAATGGGTGAGGCGTATTCAAGATGTGGCTGGACAATCGACTTGTACAGAGTTAGCATCGTGATGCTATCTCTGGACTTAAACGTGCGATATATCCAACCACACATTTGAAAAGCCTTACCCACCTTCAGCTGGATATGCTCATCGAACTTTCCATTATTTTGGAGGACTACACCTAGATCTTTCATAGATGAGACCTGCTCAATATCTTTACCTCCATTATCTACGAGTGGAGTATTTAAAGGAGTTGACCCAAATGTCATTGAGCGGAATTTCATTCCGTTCAGGGCCATATTACTCTCAGTTACCCAAGA
This sequence comes from Tigriopus californicus, assembly GCF_007210705.1. Taxonomy (NCBI): domain Eukaryota; kingdom Metazoa; phylum Arthropoda; class Copepoda; order Harpacticoida; family Harpacticidae; genus Tigriopus; species Tigriopus californicus. The sequence continues at coordinate 6,505,735 of NC_081445.1, read as the reverse complement.
GTAGATTCGATTTAAGTCCTTTGCAAGGCTACTGGAATCTTGGCCATTCCTACCAGAAACTAACTTTGTATCGTCAGCATAAGAAGAGAGACTGGCAGTGATACTAAGCTTTTGAAGCGGGGCAACGAATATTATAAACAAGAGGGGCCCTAAGATCGAACCCTGGGGAACACCTGACTTGACATCATGTATGTCACTAAGGGATCCCTCAACCTTAACCAATTGCTTCCTACCAGAAATGAAACTTTTTAACCAATTGAGAACCCTGCCTTGGATCCCAATTTCATGGAGCCTGTTAACTAAAAGCCCATGATCTACCTTGTCAAAGGCCTTGGCAAAGTCGAGATAAACTACATCAACTGATTCATGACTCTCTAGTCCCTCAATAACCCGCTCAATATGTTCAATCAGTTGGGTAACCGTGCTAAAATGTGCTCGGAACCCATGCTGGCTAGGAGGAAGGACTTCATGAATATCAAGAAATTCAACAAGTTTGAACTTCATGATCTTCTCAAACACCTTCGCAATATTCGAAGTGAGAGAAATCGGCCTGTAATTACTGGGGAGCGACTTATCTCCCCCTTTAAAAATTGGAACAACATGAGCTAACTTTAGTGAAGATGGAAACTTGCCCTGATCCAAGATGCAGCGCATCAAGTACGAGAAAACAGGAGCGAGAACCAGTGAGCATCTCATCAGAAACTGAGATGTCACACCATCAGGACCAGGAGAGCTGGAAAGCCTCAAGTCCCTTATGGCCTCTAAAGCATCTTGATCTGTGACTACAAGATCATCTAAACGCTCAGCTTGACTAACCATGTCAATCTCAACAGACTCATCTTCAGAGCAATGAGCTGTTGCTTCCGAACTCAGTGGGGTTGAAAACACACTAGAGAACTGATCTCCAAGCATGTTAGCCATAGTCTCTACATTGCTAATGGCTGCCCCATCAACCTCAAAAGGCCCAACAGAGTGTTTCATTTTTCTCTTAGAGTTCGCATAAGAGAAAAATGCCTTCGGATTCGACCTGACCTCCTGAACCACCTTACTCTCAGTTTGTAACTGGTCATATTCGATGGAGGCCTTAATCTTACCCTGAACTACGTCCAACTTTTTTTGGAGACTAGCCACAATTACTGGATTCGAAGTGCTCTTCAGCCTTTTTGCTAGTTTGCAACTCTTTTTGAACAAAGTCTTCCTATATTTTGGAATTTTTGTCCGTGTACCACCTTTCGGAACACATTCAGAGATTGCTAAACTGGAGCAAACTTCCTTAAAAACTGAAACTAACTTATCAATGGCTGCATCTATGGACGATTCCTGTTTCAGAATTGAAATCAGGTCAAGCTCTTCTAATCTTTCTATAATCAAAGGCCAATGTTCATCTTTGAACTTGAACTTAGCCGGACCAACCTTTTTGACCGGTCTTACTCTAGAGCACGCCGGCTTTTGAGTAATGGTCGACCCTATCTCAAGAACATGATGATCTGACAGATTAGTAGGCGTCACATGGACATACTGGATCAGATCAGGGTCATTGGAAAAGACCAATTCGAGAACGCTATTCTCTCTAGTGGCTACACCAACGTGCTGGGAGAAATTGCGCAAGATCGCAAACTCCTCCAGCTTTTCGAACGACTGAGATGTCAATTTTGAAATGGGAATATACTAGCCTCCTTCTCTACAACGCTAGCCGGAAAATTAAAGTCCCTAATGTGCATACCATTCCTAACCTATAGGCATACACCCCCATGTGGGAATATGGGATTATCAGGGCGTTTTCTATCACAACGAACTAAGTTGAAACCAACTATTGTTATTTCTTCATCTAAGACCCCTGGCCGAAGCCAGATTTCTGTTATAGAGATGAATGAAATGTCTCTCTCAACAACCAGTTCTTCTAAGATCTTAACTTTTGTGCTGTCTTTTTTAGAAATCAGACAATGCACGTTCAAATATAGCCCCTTTACGGGCCTCTCTTTTGACGGACCAAGTTCACAAGATCTTGGACCATCCTCTCCAACCGTAAAAAAACCCGCTTATCAACAAAGCTACGTTCTACTGGAGGCAAAGAATGAGCTAATGGGGATGGTTGGGTTTGAGGACTGGGTTGGGCATCTACATTAGAACAGGAACGAATTTTGGGAATAGGGGTGGGGCAAGGAATATTAGGGAGGAGAGTGTTTATAGGAATAGGGGTGGGGCAAGGAATATTAGGGAGGAGAGTGTTTATAGGAATAGGGGTGGTTTAAGTATTTGAAGGAAGAGGAGGGAATTGGGAGAGAGGGTGGGAAGAAGTTAAATGGGTTAAGGAAGGGGGGTGGGGTGGGATTAGGTTTAGGAACAGGGTCAGCTCTAACACTACGAAACTGAGCTATCCTATTTCTCGCCTTTCTTTGTGCCCCTTCTACGTGGACCGAGTTACACCGTACAGTAAAACACCTCTTAAGCCTCATGGACTGATGGCACATGTACGGGTGGAAAAAAGGACAATCTACCTTTGAACATCCCTTCTTCCCATTGTACTTCTCAAGGCCGAACTTGAGAAGCTTTTGACACCATTTAGGTTGGTCAAACTTACAGCCTTTTCCTTCATCAGGACAAGGCTCCTTTCGATAAACAGGACAGACTCAGACTGTTTTCTCTATAACTGTCTTTTCCTGCTCTTTTTCAAGGGGAGATACTACTTCAAGCTCTATATTGGTCAAATCAGTCGACTTCTCAACTACTGGGTGAGCCTGTTCTTCACGCAGCGCCCTGGTTTCTTTCATGCTATATCTTTACCTATGTTTGCACTTTATAGGCCAACATCTGTTGGCAAATTCCTACGAATAAGATGTGCCAACAACGATTTAATTGTATGTGGAATGAATGTACTCTTGTGCAATTTTGCCGGAACGGGGCTAGCTCACTTATTCTGAGTCCTGTTATGCTGTGAGCTGTTTTTGAGGGCATTTGGTCCAGTCATATGATTAAACCTATATTCAAAATTCAAAGTCAAAGTCAAAGCGATCTGGGACGAGTCTTATTGGAGTTAAACCATGTGTATCTTTAAAAAAGAATGAACCCTTGAACCCAAAATGGGCCCCAAATCGCCATGCGCGACTCTAGTTGAATTGACATTCATGTATCACTTACTTTACATATATCCAATGAGGCATGCTTCTCGCAAGAAATACATTTTTTTTTTTTAAAAAGAATGTACTTAATTGAGTTCGATATACCAATTACCAATTTCACTTTCCTGGTCCAAATGCGGTTCATTCTTCCATAAAACCCGATGGATTTTGCGTATGCCAATCTTAGGATACTCTTGAATAAAATTAGGGAATATGCAAGACTTCATTGTCCATATATTTAGCTTATGTCACACTTTTCAAGCTTATTGTTTAATAATACCGTGGCCAAAACTTAGGGCATTTATTAACAGAAAACTTACATTAAAAAAACCCTGAATTCGCACAAAAACATGTAAACGAACTTGCCAAAATATAGGTTCAAACAAGTTCAAAAGGGCGCTAAGGGTCTAATTTACCTTCATATCAAGCAATGTGCAATTAATGAAAAGGAAAGCTCTGTCATTCTAGCTTCAGACATCGGGGTTGGAACCAGCTGTACGTGGGAACACGCTTCGTGCCTAGTTGCGTCTCAAACCTTTCAGCTACATTAGCTCCTTGAAAGGTGAGTTCTGGCATCTGAACTTCAGCCTTCAACACCTGAGGAGATTTTTTTGCCCCTTTAATGCTTCCCATTAGACTGTTTGGCTAACCCACGTATTTAAAGAAAAATGGACTGTGAACTAGCTTCCCGCCAAATCGGCCTGCTCTTGGCAACCTTTCGAATTAAAGGAATAAAATTAGAAAATTAGATCTCTTCAATTAAAGGCAGGTCATTTTTTATTATTTATTGGTTAAGTGGTTTGTGTCCAAGTTATGTTGTCAAAAGCTCATGAATCTGACCAGGAGCACGCCGAAAATTCGAATTTCATGTAGTGTTTATTACCTAACTTTGGACATACTTTTGTCTTTTTTTGTCTTTTGTCTTTTGTCTTTTTTTGACTTTTCTACGCATATTTTTGGGCTTAAATTTGGCCAAGTTCATCAATTCAGCAAGATCATGTGGACGCATGAAGTGTTTATTTGGAATAAAGTCAACGGTTTAGGAGACACGAAATTTTGCCGTCCGTTCGCGGTCCACATCTCTAGGAGTCCGTGGCAAATCTAGCACCTTGTTCATCTTATATTTTCCATCATGAAACTGAGTTCAACCTCACCATAATGATTATGAGAGCGTGTAAATATTAGAAACCTTTTCTTAACGATAAAATTTTCATTTTATATAGGAGAAAAATGTATTATTTGAAGTATGTTTTGCTGAAATGGCTAACATTGTTTATGAAATTGCAGGATACCAATAGATATTGCTGATAACATTGCAAAATTTGAAAATGCAAAAAATCTGAAATATGCAAGTGTTTTGTACACTTTGCAAAAAAACAGGAAATTAGGAAGAGAGATAAGTAAGGCACGTTCTGGTTACCAAAGCTTACTTGTTGAGATTTCCTTCACAAGAATAAGCGCAAAATAAAGCGTTTGCAAATCAATGGAACGTACACAGTCTATAATGATCGTTTGACGACTTTTATTTTGTGCGCTAATTTGCAGTTTTGCGAAAAGCTTTGATGATTTTTATATCTCGCAATATCTATTACTTTTTCCGATCTTGACCTTTTTGCAATTTACCCTTTTCTAAGTATATTTTTTTTTTATTGTAGAAAATTTTCGACTTTTCAACAATTTATGACAATGCCTTAATTTCATGTGACACTCGCATTATCTTGATTGCTAAATTTATGGATGATATAAAACACAACCGAAGACAGCTCGAGCTGTGTCGTTCCACGGGCCTCTAGAACAATGGATGGTGAATGGGTTTCCCGCTTTGTGTCAGAGCAAGATTAGAGTCCAAGTAACCTTGACAAAAAGGATTGCAGTTTGTGATTATCATTAAAATAGTGTGCTGTTAGGTTTTGAAAATCAGTCAAAATAAGAAACGAAAACGCGAAAATAGGTTATAACAAGGTGAAAAAGTTGCAGTACCTTGGGTACTTAAGCTGTTCAAGTATTTTGGTGCTTTAACGTTCCGGAAATTGCTTAATTATTTTTTTATGAAGTTACTACTACTTGGGTTGATAAATATCATCCATCTTACCTTTAAATTAATGAAAATTAAATTTCAAAGCGGCTTCATACCTACAACTCTAATTTTGAAGCGTCCTGAAATCACAGTGGAGGAAAAAATAAATTAAGTAAATGGTTTTCAAAATCAATGTCATCATTTGTGTGAGGATCTAACGGTGGCTTTACACTGGGATGGAAAACCGAGATTGAATCCTGTTTGAGGATTGAAGTTGGAGTAGTGCTGGGGCGAGTTTGGCAACGGACTCGAGTCTTTTGCTGTACTCAAGTCGAACAAACAGACTCATATTGCGAAATTTAAACCAAGGAATGGATTTTTTTCTTCACAAATCCGGACTTCAGTCTTTTAGAAAGGACTGGCACTCGAGTCTGGACTCGCCCCAGCACTAATCCGACTGCCATCCACAAGCCGGATTCAATCTCGATTTTCCATCCTCGTGTAAAACCTCCCAAAGACACTCTCTTTTTCTAAGGTCATAGAAAAACGAAAGACATGCCTTTGGCTATTCAATAATACCAGCATTGCATTCTTTGGAAAAGATGTCAAAATGAAGGGAAGGAACTTGCAAGGAATCACGGAATTATATAATTTTAGAGATACTCTAAAAGGATGTGAAAAAGTTTCTTTCAGTATGAGGCAGTCTTTTCATACGAATTGTGTTACTTACCCATTACGAAAAATCATTTGACTTTGTAAATTACAGCCCTCTAGAACTGGTGGTTGACTTTATTACGACATGTTTGTTACTTTTTAGACATTTTTCTGCAATTCAAATGACTTTTGTGCAACTTTATGACAAAACATTTTTATCGGCCCTCGCTATTGGGCATCGGCTTAAAGGACCGCTTACCTCTCAGCTCTCACTCGAATGAAAGTGCATGGTACAGGCGACCTGAAGCAGGTCCCCAACGAATAACAAGACAATTCATGTAGCTCATGCATATCAATCGTCACTCGTTTCGCATTCTAAACCTTTGCGTACCTATGGCGGCATTCGTTGATGATTTCTTCTCGTAAGGAAATAAAGTCACAAGCCAAACTCAGTTTTCGCCATCTTGCACGACTGCCCGGATCGAAATCTTCTCCTTAATGCTAAAAAACTTGCCAAAGTACTTACGTCAAAAGTGGTGCAATAAAGCGATCAAGCTAATTTAGAACGAAAAAAAAAGATCTTCCTGAACAGCAGAGAACATGCACCTAAAGATTGTCGACCAAATCGACCCTGATTTAATTTTGCTCAGTTCTTCTGAATTTCAACCTCGATGATTGCACCTAGGATGAAGTTCTTTCATTGATTAGTTTTGGTCTAGGTACGACGATATTAGGAGATGAAAAACGAAATGAAGAATTATCTTTCGAACGTTTAGTGTCAACCACAATTGATGGGTCAATTTCCAATGCGATTTCTGGAAAGAGCAAATATTTTCTCAATGACAGGGTATGAAAAAATTATGAAACGTCTTTTGCCTCTTATCATTCGAGCCATATAAAAAGTAAGATATAGTGGAAGTACGGATAGAGTTACACACTGAATTCCGAAAAAAGTAACAAAATAACCAATAACAACATGGACATCGTATCAGGAATGTTTTAAGTACAAAACAACGAAACATAAAGAGGTCTTGTCTTCTTTGGCGGAATTGGCCTAGCTACACATCCAGAAAGTGTCTGGTCGATATTCACAGTCGATTATTATGATTCTTGCCGTCAATCACCCATGATCTGGATTCATCACGGGCTGTCAATCCGTGATCTTGGGTCAGGACGGACGAACGGCCGCGGACTCACGCTAACCAGTCCAGGTTCTTACTGTGAATCTGGGCTCCTTTCATGATCGGGTTGGGTGGTTTGGATGTACTCCTCAATGGGAATTCGGTCCAAGCTGTCAGACATGATAGTGACTCGGAGATAATTCTCCAGATAATACTTTTGCAATGAGTTATTCACGGTCCAAGCCAAGATGCGAACGCCGCGTTCGCGCCAGAGCTGCACGTATTCGGGCGTGAGCACATTCTTCTCTATGGCCACGGCTGAGAGACCCAAGAAATACCACAGAAACTCGTGGACGCTCCATTGAAGTACCACATCCCCGGCACGGGCCAAATAGTGCTGCAAAGGCGAATCAAAACGAGGTCCATTCAGAGGCGGACCGTAGTGCTGATATGCTAGAAAGCCCGGTCGCCAGGCCAAGCAACCCACGATTTTGGGATCTTGCCGCCGGATCAAATAGATCAAATGGGGAAAGAACGACGAAACGAGCATTCGAGAATATAGGCCGGGGAAACGCTGAAACAGCTCGATGGCAAAGCGGGCCGTCTTCTCCGGCTCCCGATAGCTCTTGAGGTCCATGATCATCTTCAAGTTTAAAGCAAGACACTCACTCACGAAAGCATCCACGCTGGGCAGGCGTTCGGGCGAGAACGCCTCTTTCAACACATGGTGAGCGGCCACGTCCAAACGTTGAGCCTCCTCCCAAGTCATGTTCTGAATGGGCCCACGACCATCCGTGGTGCGATCGACGGTATCGTCGTGCAAGACCACAGCTTGACCGTCGGCCGTGAAGGCCACATCGAATTCAATGCACCGGGCCCCTTTTTCGGCCGCTAGCCGCACAGCACTGAGGCTATTTTCCGGCGCGTCTTCGCCGGCCGCACGGTGAGCGATGACACCTAGGCCGAGTCGAGCGCCAGCCGCTTTAGCGGGTGATCCGTCCAGATTGCGAGGATCCAGTCCCAAGAGCGCATGACTACTTTCGGGATCAGGGGGTGGAAGGCGAAAATAGGACAGAAGACAAAGGAGGGCGCCCACGCCCATGGCATGCACCCAGACATGGGTCAACCCGCCGAGGAAAGCTAATCCGAGGTAGAGGCTGGCCCAGGCGAGCAGACACGAGCGCAAATACAAAGCCAACATCATTTCCAGTATCCAATGGGACCAATGGGACAAAATCACCCTTTGACCATCTACCCTTCAATCCCTCCGCATAATGGTGGGTCCGATTCACACCGAAGGAGGAGGAGTGGCTGGTTGGTTGACTGGCTGTTACCCGGCTAGTTGGACACGCCCTTTCCTGTAAGAACACGATCAATGACTTGAAGGAAGTGCGTGGATTAACGATGGTCGATTGTCGGCTTTGGGCTTCGTTTTTACCTGTCTGACACGGAGAGGGGATTTAGAGCGAGCGGGTTGTTCACTGATTGAATTGTTCTTTCGTGCCGCCAGTGGGTGGGTGGGTGTGGGGATCTGTGGTGTGGGGATGGAGGGTGGCTGTGTGCAGTCCCGGGTGTCATTCTTCGAAGCGAGCGAGAGCAGCGCGGATTGAGCGAGTCAGAACTCGGTCAGACGGCCCTCTAAAGGCCGGTCCGGAGTATTCCTCGTCTTCAGCCCAGTGCTTGAGCCTCCCTCACTGTGAGGAGATGGGAGGCAGAGAGCGAGAGAGCGACCGAGCGAACGAGCGAGCGGAGGCCCGTTGGGGACAACGGGGCCAACACTCCTTCCGAGTCACGGAGTGCGTGAGAGGAAGAAGGAGGCAAATACAACACACGGGAAAACGGGCCAGGAGAGAGGGGCCTTTCTTACAATTCCGCCAATCGGAAGTGGCGAAAATAGCGCTAAGACTCAAATCATTTATTTCATACGTACGTACGCACGTACGTACATGCATGCCAATCAACTTCACATGCTGATGAGAACGGCCCAAGGCATGAAGGCATGAGACATGAGTTCCGATGAAAAAGATTATCAGGTCCTTGAGAGCGGTTACCCAGGAGTCTAACTATCGAAATGATTTCAGCAGGCTCGCGAGCTTGTCCAACCCGGTCAAGATGGGGAAGGGGATTAAAATAAACCGTGATTCAAACACGGATGGTTAGCATTTTTTGATCGCGATGATCAAACGTGCTGGGGATTCCCCGCCGATCCTGCTCTATTAGAGAGATCGGACGAGGGCGTGTCATTTGTGGGCCTGGCTTCCTTGCATAACAGTCATTCTCCGATGATTTAACTGATCGCGGGTACGAATCTGATTCTTAATTTGGCCCTTCGATGGATGGATCTGACTCATTGGAGACAGCCCAACAATCAGAATGAAGTAACACTCGAATGTGAAATGTCGTGAACACAGAATACTCCGGCACCAAAAGATGAAAGAAACGAAAGAGACCGCTGATGAGGCCAAGAAAAAAAAAATGTCAACGGAAATGTGCAAGTCGAGTCAATCTCTGACGTAAAACCGTTTCTGGGCCGAAATGGGTGGTTCATTTACAAGATGGTTGATGGAACTCGCCATCAAAACTACCACTGGGCTATTTTCTCAAACCTAGATTGAAGCCAGTATCGTTCGTTTTTAGATATTCCCAAAAAGCTATGGTTCTCACCACAGCCCATTCTCGACCATCCTCGACCATCCCGTTTACTGCTGATGGAAATGTGATGTTGCCCAAATATGATTCTTTTTTAATCTTTAAAAAAACTCTGGGTTCGGCACATCGACGGAATCATATTTGCGCTGAAGGCTGGGCGTTACCCTCGGTAACGGATAATGTGATCATTCAATTTTGGTGCATCCAAGCTAGACCAACTTGTCGGAGGCCGACGTTTTGGACATTTCCGCAAAACTCCCCACATTGGACTATGATGGTGAATGTGGCCAATGCCCTCCGCATTACCCCGCAGATTTTCATTTCAAACGTACTCGTGTAGCAATCGTAATGCCTTTATCAATTAGGTCCGCATCCCTCCTGTCCAGCGGGGCGTGGCTCAAAAGTTTGACAAATATTAAGCTGTTGACGGTCCAATATTTTAAGACTAAACTAATTGAGGATGTTAGAGGGTACCAGACCTTTCATGAGCTAGATGGCACCACAAGAATATGCTGAGAGGTAACTAAACAATTTTACAATAAAGAGCGAGCTGTAATCTTTGAATCTATCATTAATGACCCTGTTACCTGAATCCATACTAAAACTATCAAGCGTCAAAAATATTGTTTTTCTAATTTATAATAAGCGACAACCTGTTGGTGCTAAAAACATTGATAATCCAGGGATGGGAGAAAAAGGTTGAGTTTTTGTTACTGATTTCACGTGAGTAACTTGAGAAAAACAAAAAAAAAACAGCTCAACTTAGTTTCGATCAGCAATACTGAACAAAAAAATGGCAAGAAACATTAACAATCAAGGGCTAGGTGAACAAGGTGGAGTATTTTTACTGAGAGTAAAGATCTGGGATTACAGGAGTCAGTCTTCAAATGGACAAAAGCCGTTGCGATAGTGCAAGCCACAGGGGAGCCGGCCAGTAGATTTAACGACGTAAAGTTAAAATGCAGATATTTGGCTCATGGTGATTGATATTTTTTGAATGAAATGTGTGCCAAAGAGTTTATTCTTTGATTCTAAACTGTGACAATCATAATTAAGGCCATGGTCGTGCTAAAAATGAAAAAAATATATGTAACGGCACAAGATAGTCCAAGCTGCCTAAAAGTGCATGAACGGCCCTGTGGCACTATTTTATCTCCCAGCGGTAAGTAAAAAATGGAATCACCTAACCCTTAAAGATCATTCCTAATGGCTGTAGATTCTCAGACAATGATGGTATTGATTTTAGAGACCATTAATCAACATAGTCCTGGACTATGATTTCAGGATGCTTTTCATGCATTTCAGGATGCATATGATTTTCACTTAAAAGTCATAGATACGTGCCTAGAAAAAAATTCAATTTTCAGTGATGTAAAGGCAAGACTGTATTTCTGAGCCCAAAGCGCCAGAAGATTGTGAAAAATATGAATCAATCAATTCTTGCCATTACAAAGCACCGTCATACTGAAATTATAATCATTTTTTTTTACCTTTTTATCACTTATTTTTATGTTTTCGGAACACATTTTGTCTGAGTTTTATACACTAAAAAAATATTTTTTCCCAAAATCGCAAACTGTTTATTTGACCCCTCCACACGAGGAAACACAAACAAACCAAACAGTGGAGCAAAAAATGTTGGACCACACACAACTAGGAAAACATTAAACCAAAACTTTGGGGTGCTTATGACTTTAGTTGTCTACAAAATATCCAGTACACGATTACTCAAAAAAGCGATATGATAGCAAAGAACACTTTCACAATGATCTTGTATTCTGCCTTACAGTCTGTAAAATTTTGAAAAACTAAGTCAACATAACCTTAACTTCGACTGACTGCAAGGGATGTCCAGATTATAGTCATTGCGAATTTTATGGTGATAGTTTAATTTTTTTATTGCTTATTTTATTGGTCACCACACACCTGACTCCTGTCCAAATTCTGTTGTAGACAGCTAAAGTCACAAACATCGAATTTGGCTCTTCGAGAGGGCTCTTCTTGTTTGAGAGGAGCATTGGCTGATGCAGAGGTTATAATTTACCAAAGTATAACATTTGAAAATAGCTTACAAACCAATTGATTGAGGTTTTAATGCATTATACATAAACAGTACATAACAACAACTACATATTCTTAGGACATGCAATCTTGCTATGTCTTCTGTGTGTAAAATGATAAAAAAAGATATATTTATTTTGTACCTTTTAATTCTTTTGATTTGTGGCTGTACCACTTTGGAGCGACATGACCACTCTATTGTGGGCAGATTTGCATGTGCTACGACTTTACACTTCTGGTATGTCATTATTTTTCTGGGTCTACCATAGCTGCTTTTTGGTGTGATGATTAACATGAACCACTTTATTACAGTGAAAATTGGATATAAGAGCAGCTTTGGGGCCGTGAATTTCTGCTCTTATATTTGATGTGCTCTTATATCAGATGCTCCAGTTCCGCGGCTCCAGAGGCAAAACTGATGACAGGAAACATATTTTTAAGCTATCATTTGATGTAGTTTTATGGGCCAAACTAAATGCAACCATAAAAGTCGAGAAAAATGAATTAAAAATGCAAGGAGGGCAGTGTGTTGGCTGTATGTTTACGCACCTAATACGTAGTTAATTTGTCACAGATTTACATACTGGCTATGAAGTTTGAAAAAAACCAAGAGTTTTTTAAAGGTAGCACATTCGACTCCTAACTATGTGGCATCTTTGGTCATGCATATCTTGGACAGCTTGTCAAAATTGGCAAGAAGCTTTTGCTTCTCCTTGATGGAAAAAGTGGTTCTCTTGGCAGAAGCCATTTTGTATGACTGTTTTTATGAGAAAGCGGCTGAAAACTTGCTTTTATGAAATGGCTGAACTAGTGTCATCGAAAACTTCATTGTGGAGCACGTGAAATAAAAAGAAATATTTTGCCGCCTTCAATTCTGCTCTTATATCCGACGTGGCACAAAATTTTGTGCTCTTATATCGGATGCTACTTTGCTATACTTTACTATATGATTTGATTCGGGGATTCACAATCCTGCTCTTTTAACTGATTTTCTCTTATATCCGATGCTCTTATATCCGATTTTAATTGTTTATCTTTCTGCCCAATTCTATCTGGCTCATTTCTCACGTTGTCACGTAGGGTTGAGAGATTCCAGGACGCGGCAGCTTTCGTTCGGTGTCGCTCACTCACATTCTTTTCTCTCCCAACCTCAGAGCATAGAAGAAGTTACATAGAGGAGTAAAAATCGAGTTTGTTGTGTTTTTTTACTGCAGCTGAATCGGTAACCAATGGACAGTACCACTCTAGCTGATGGAAAGCAGCGCCTCTGCAATCAGAAACTACACCCTATGCCCTAGCAGCCGGTCAGCTGGCATTCACTCGTTCTGAAAACTAGCCCGCCTGCCTAGCTAGCTGTCATGGCCCTCTCTAGGAGTTGCTTCCTCTATGCTCAGAGTTTCTACTTTGTTGTGTGTAGTACACACCTACAACAAACACCAATCAAACAAGAATCACGGTTCGTTCAC
>NC_081445.1:6477245-6492612 GCF_007210705.1 Tigriopus californicus | reverse complement strand
AGTCTGCCTACCCGATCCCGACGAATCCTGAATCCGCCCAATTTCTTGCGGCTGCGACCGATCCCGACTTCTCGGCCATCATGCCCAAGTACTTTTGCGACTACTGCGACACCTACCTGACGCACGACTCGCCGTCCGTGCGGAAAACCCATTGCGCCGGACGCAAGCACAAAGAGAACGTCAAGTTCTACTACCAAAAGTGGATGGAAGAGCAAGCCCAGAGCCTCATCGACGCCACCACAGCCGCTTTCAAAGCCGGGAAGTTGCCCAACGCAAGCGGACCCGGTGGAGTGGCCATCCCGCCGCCCGGCGCCATGGGTCATGGCCCGCCCGGCATGGGAGGACCCCCTATGCCAGGTGGACCGCCGATGGGGGGGCCTATGGGCGGACCACCTATGATGGGCGGACCACCTCGTCCCGGAATGGGCGGACCGCCGCATGGGATGGGGATGGGCCCCCCGCCCGGCATGGGCGCGCCCATGCCGGGCGGTATGCCGCCTAATATGCGGCCCCCGTATGCACCGCCCATGGGGGGTCCACCCATGATGTTTTGAATCCGCGGAATGTTAAGTGAGACCTTGTCGCATGAGTGTGTGACATAGTCGGGAGTGTTAGCTTGCTTGTGTCTCATTTTCAAGGATAATTATGAAGAAGAATACACGTCTGATTGCTTGTGAACAACAACAACAACAATGTTTGACCGAATTGCTTTTCTACGACTTATAGCCTCATATCCTCGCCTGAACGTTTTGCCTCTGCCAAAGGAATGTACTCACCGGTCCTCCGGTTTGGCTCAATCAAGATAAGCTTGTCATTTTTCTCTTAATCTTACCGTTAATGGGCCGCCATTACATGAAATGTGTTGGGTTGAGGATCACGCCAACTGTTCATTAGATAAACGTGTTTGGTGGTGTGGGTGGGACCAGTTTAACCGCTTTCAGCCTCAGAGAACCGTGGGAGGTTTTGCCACGTAGGGTTTTTCTGATCATTACAAATGTGACCTTTATTGACCGGATTCCATCTCGGTTTTTCATCCTTGTATAAAGCCGCCCTTAGTCACCCAAAACTTGTGAAACTGGTTTTCTTACTTCTATTTTGTCGGAAATGATGATTGCCCAAGTGTTGGCGTGTCATCCATCATAATGAACACAAATTCAGCTGTGTTTCGTAATTGACATGTCATAATTGTTCGGAATTTTTACTCATAAAGGATTTCAAACGTCTGCCAGAAGAGAGACAGTACCGGGGCGGTAAATTTTGCATTTGGCGAAGTAGAGGGCGCTACCTCCTCTCTTTGAAAAGGACTAGTGAAATAAATAACAAATTTAGATAATGCTTGAAATCAGGGTGCCGACTTCATTTTTCCTGTAATCATTTACTTTACATAGCTAAATAATATCTGACTGCCTTCAACTGCACGGACCTCAAAGACAGGTGCGCAACAATATCATTTCCAAAGCTCTTTTCTTGCGGCGGCAACTGAAAACCGCCCCTGGGCCCAATGCACTCCCTCAACCAGTTGACAAAACTCAAAAATATAATGCTGAATTCACTCGATATGTCGAGAGTGCAAAAAAACCTGAAATAACTGAATGCATTTAACGATTGACTGGAAATTTGGCCCAAAATATTTAAGGCTGATATTTTTGTTCTTCGCATGCAGGCACCATTGTTATACACTTTTGATTACAGTCAATATTTTTTTTTAAATCTCGCTGAGCGACGGCACCATATATTATAGTCTGGAGGTAGGAGATAGGTCATTAATGGACTATTGAGTCCGGCCCATGTCTAGGATTCTTTCTAGGTTGGTTTGAACGCATTTCGTTTTTTATTAGCCACCAAAATCACCCGCATTCTCTATGGTTTTTCCCATAGACAAGTCCGAGTGCATGCTTTTCTCCCGTACTGACCCTGGTCTTCTAGTCACCCTGGTCGTGTTTATTGCTTGTCAGCCCAGCCAAGATTGAGGCATTGACAACATTGACAACATTGACAACATTGACAACATTGACAACATTGGACAGTTTGGGCCCACCTCGCTCCGTCCGTCATCATTGAGTCCTGGCCTCCTGCTTGGCCTCTGCTTGAACGGAGGGACGGATGAATCAATACAGCATGAATGGACAACAGATCGATGGCCGCCAGCCAGGACCGCACAAACATCGACAAGTGCGTAATTGATACAGCCGGACTGCGGACCGCGGACTGGAGTGTTGCGTCATCCGCTTATCAGCGTCATCAGCTTGGAGTCTTGGGCTCTCGGGGTCTCGGGGACTGATCTGACTGATCTGACCGGAGAGCCACGCCAAGCCGGGCGAGCGCTGACGGGCGGGTCCGAGTGAGAAACCCTGGCGTACCCTGGGGTCCAAAGTCCAGGTCTAGGTCATACTCCAGGACCCAACAGCTCAGTGATTGAAAGGTCCGGCGGCCTGGGGCGGGCCAGTCCTCGTCTGGGGGGGGCTCTGGTCCTGCCTGTGGACCATGCCATGGGCCCGAGTGACTTTGGGCAGGGGAGGAGTGAAGCTGACAGTGGGGCACGTTTCAATGTAAGACAGTGTGGCCTTTGGGCGAAGATGGGCGGTCAAAGTCCAACCCGGCGCGCGTTTTCGGACTGGCCTCCCAGGCCCTTGGATTATTAGTGCCATTCGACGCATCCATCCCGCCAGAAGAGACATACGTAAGTACGGAGGGTCGGACGGCCGGACGGACATAGGCCGGGCCGGTCGCTGTTTCGATCCAGGAAGGAGAGATGAGTCGGGCCAGCCTGACGTAGACCAGAATAAACACGGATCACCCCGACCACCTTAGCCACCCCAGCCATCACGGGCAACGTTGACGCATTCAGGCATTGGACCTTGGAAACTGGGAAGCCGTGCTCCACTACGTCCCACGTGGGAGTGACCCAGTGAGGGCGGGCATGAGTGAGTAGGGCGGCGCCTTTTGAGACCCTCGCTCCCATGCCACACGCTTGATTCAGCATGGTCAGCCCCACCTCCCGATCTTCTGCCGGACAGCCTCGAGCTCGACCAAGGGTAAGTCCAACCCTGACTAATACAAGTTTACGCTACTGATGAGCGCTCATCTGTCTTTGGGCTTTTTTCCACAGCCGGATATCCCGGATTGGGTGGCTCAACAATACTATCGGCATGGCCTGTTTTGTGCGTCCCACCCCAAAGTGGTCTTACTCTTCACGGCCTTAGGTATGGCTTGGACTTGTTACCCGCTGCTCTCTTTGCAACAACTCACCTCGGGTCAGATTCAACGCTACATTCAGCCCGCCAATGGCTCCACCGCCGAACCCAGTCCATCCGCCGGGCCCCCACCCGCTTGGTGGTTGGGCTCGCGCCCCGTGGCCTACCTCCTGCAAGTTCAAATGAAGGCCATGGTGCACCCGTATCCGGCCGCAGATCTGGTGCGAACCGACGCCTTCCGGGGGCCGCTGGCTTCGGCTTTCAAGTTGCAACTCGAAGATTTGGGACCGTACCGGACGCCCGACGGGTAAGATGACCATGGCTCTTTGAGAGGTATGAGACTCTGATTGATTGACATCGATTTATCGGTATAGCAAATCTTTGGAAGATGAGTGTCTCCGGACGGACGGCTTGTCGACCCGATATAAAAGCAGCAGTGCCGTGAATGTCTTACCCGAGTACGGTTGTCTGGCCATATCCCCAGCTAATGTCTGGCGCAAGGATCCGTCGGCCTTTCAGATGGATGCTAATATCGTGGCGACCGTATTTAACTATCAAAGGTCCCGCGAAGGCCATAGCAGCTTGGCTGACCTCATGTTTGGCATGCGACAACGAGACACGGGATTGACTCAATACCCCATGCGCAATCGCCAACGGGTCTTGACCTATGCTGTCACTTTGGCGCTCAAAAACTACGATTCCAAGTAAGTTATTAATTGCCGCTAGGCTCGACATTCCATGGCAGGAGGAGTGTCAGGGATTCATCTGGTTTTGCCCGATTACAGATTTGTGCAATCCCTCCGATCTCATCTCCAAGATCTCTATCCGCTCCACGCGGAAAATAACTCACAATTTGTGTCCGACGAATTGGTACATGTTTACTATCCATCCCGCTCGTATTACACGGAACTGCTTCCGTTTTGCCTCGTATTGCTGCTCTTGTTTCTTTACGTCTACTTTTCGTGCAACAAGATCGAGCTCGTCCGATCCAAGATGGGCATTGCTTTTGCTGCCGTTTGTACCGTGGTGGGGGCCATTCTCATGGCCTTAGGGCTGTCCGGATTGAGCTTGAACATGAGTAGTGTCATGTGCGTGATCCCATACCTAGTGGCATTCATTAGCTTGGAGAACATCATGGTGCTCACCCGAAGTGTTTCCTCTACGCCGCCCCATTTGGACGTCAAGATTCGTGTGGCCCAAGGACTCAGTCGCGAGGGCTGGAACATTACGAAGAACTTGTTTGCCGAGATCACAATACTTACCTTGGGCTTTTTCATTGGCATCATGGACCCTTCGATCCAAGAGTTTTCCCTACTCGCCGTCATGGGATTGTTATCAGATTTCTTCCTGCAAACATTCTTCTTCACCACCGTGCTGAGTATGGATATGAGCTTCCTCGAATTGCGAGATGTGATTCAAAAGCCCAACTACAAACGACAAGAGATCTTTCGTCATCCGGTCTCCGGACCCGGATTGATTAAGAAGTCTGTGGATCACGACACGAATGTAGTGGCTCCCCAATGTAGCACCCTCGTGCCCAATGTCGAGTCCAAAAGGGTGCGATTCATCAATTTTTGGGCCAAGCGACGAATTGTTCAGAGGCTCTTTGTGATTGGCATGATCGTTTGGATCTCGTTGTTTGTGTATCAGTCCGATCTCCTGGATAAGCTGTTCCAATCCACACAACAACCCGATCTTCCCGATGACAACGACAGCGAGATCATAACCCAGCGTTACCGCCCGGAAGACATTCAAGAGCCCACTCAGCATGATATCAAATGGAACATATCTGAGACATACCCTGGCATAGACTCTTTGGCTCTATCAAAGATGATCTCATCCCCGGGAGCGCAGCCGCCGAACCAAAACTTGAACCCAAAGTCGACGGAAACACTGAACCGACTTCAGTATGGCCCCGCCGAGACATGGAAGAAATTACCGCCCTCCCATTGGTCCATGTTGTTTGGACTGTATAATATGAGTCTATTTGGTGAATATGTGACATTCTTGCCACCGATCCGACTCTCCTTAGCCATCAGTCCGGAGAGTGCCAGTCAATTAAGACACCCGGAGGAGCTTCAAGTCCATTCCATGTCCAGTGAGGCGTTAGATTTCCATGACAAGATTTTGCTCGAACAAGATGTGGATGATTTTGACGGTATTCGTTTGGACCAGAAAGAGCATGTGGCTGCAGATGGCTACTCAGAACTGAGTCCATTTGTCCCCACCTCGCCGGGAGAGCTGTTCCTGGCCTTTGTATTCGCGTTCCCATCCATGTTGTTCCTTGTCTATGTCATGATTGTGTTCTACCGTTGTGTTTGCTCTCGTAATTACGCAGAATGGAGGAGCTCATGGGAAGGCGGGCAATCCGCTAAGCAAAACCACGATATCTACACACAGGTAACATCAATCAAACTGTGATCAATGATCATACTGGCTGATCTGTAAAATTGCTCTGAAATGTTACAGGTTGTTCAAGAGTCTGTTCCTATTGTGCTCGAAGGCCACAAGTACGATGTTGAAGGATTGGTCACGGATGCAGTGGGCAATCTCATGGTGAGCTTGTGTCTCGAAGGTACCATCCGAACCTGGGATTCATATACGGGAGAGAAGCTGGCGGAAATTGATCGTCACGGGTGAGTGAGCATTGAAATCAGATTTATTCTCCAGGCTTTGACAAAACAAACGAATCGTGTTAATTACTACAAGTCCAAGCGGGTCCGTATCCAGTCGCTATATTGACTGATTCGAATGAAGCTATTGGTCACACCCACCGAAGCTGGGCCAGTCAAGGGCGTGTCTTCGAGGCAAGAGGAGGCTTTGGTCAGAATGCCGACGATGCTGTGACGAGGACCAATGTTACAAACTAGAGGTGTGCCCTTATCTAAATAACATTCGATGGGATTCTGCTTGGTGCCAGCGCAAATCCAAGATCGATCCTTGTCGTTGGTTCCCAGGCACGGATCCTGAATGATGGGCACGTCGGATCCCTTCAAACGTCCCTCCAATCGAATTTGATCCTCTTCGATCACACTCCAAGAGGAGATTTCGCAGAGTGAATCGCCATTCGTCGTCAAATCGTGACGAGGAAGACAAGCGGCACTCACGTGGTCATTGAAACGAATCATGCCGTAGCCAGGAATGTGCTTTACTTTCACCAGTGCAATGTCGTTGTCTCCCGATACGTCATCGTACTTATCGTGGATTTAGATGGATTGAATCTGAAATATCTTCTCGTGGAGATCATCATCTCGTCCAAGGTTGTTCTGTCCCACGACGATTCGATATTTCATCATGGGTTGAGTGGTCAAGCATGAAGCGGCAGTTAGGACGTACTTCTTGCTTAAAATCACTCCCGAACAAAGATGCTGCAGGTCGTCTTCTCGTTCCATCACGGCGATCTGAGCATGCCAAGGGAACGAGCCATAGGGGACCGAGACATTGCTATCCTTTGAGTAGTACGAGTACTGCGGAAGAATTGGCCGAGTCCCGCAAGAGTCGATGCTCCGTATTGGCGCCGGTCGACGAGGCTTGATCAAGGGCGGGAAATTGGCATTCAAAGGAAACTGGGCTCGGCGAGAGGATATCGACGAGTACACGGGAGAAGGGGGATGATGCTGGCGGTAGGGATCATATGTAAGAGCGGGAGTTTGATACCCATTAGTAGGAGGACCGCGGAGAAGTGGGTTGTGCAACTTCTGGATCAAATCCGGACCTGCAGGAGGAGTTCGTAACGGAGGGGCTACTTGTGGAATCGAAGATGGCGACTGAAAGTCGAGACATTCGAGTTGAATGCTTTCGTCCACTTGTCGACGCAGAGATTTGTCTTTGGTTCCAAACTCCCAAGGGGTTCTCAAATTGTATGGGCAAGAGAGCTTGCCAAAATTCAAGAGCCCGGCGCTGTTGCCGCCGATTTTTGGTCCGATACCCCAAACGTTGTTCTTGTGGAAGTACAAGAAGTCCAGACCGCTTGAGTGCTGAAACACGGGCTTGTCGTTGTAATATCCCCAAAGAAAGTAATCGCCCATCTTATCTCGTTGGTGTTCCTTGGCCGCTCCCTCTGTGGACAATTTGAGCCTCATACAGGGACAAGCTGGCTGGACCTCATTAGGATAGCATCGATCATTGGGATCGCCATTGAAGCCCGCTCGGCAAACGCATGAGGAAACGCCGCCCTGTGTGAGACATTGGGCGCGGAATCCACATTTGAGCACAGAGCAAGGGTCCTCTGGACACGTGACACTCAGAGAGGAATCGTACACCCATCCACCCAATTCGCTATCCCCATACTGCCAAACCGTGTTGATTAGGTATGGACAAATAGGGAAATCTTTGGAATTCTGGATGCCTCCGTATAACAGACCCACTTCGGAGTTGATGAGCCAATTTCCTCCGCTGTAAGGATGGTAATACAGAAATTGATTGCGTTCCTTGTGTTTGTACACGGGTCGCCCGGATTTCACGTCGTGGAGCTCGTACCGACCCAATTGCGTGCTATGCTTAGCAATGGTCGGTTCATTGGTGCTATTGATGAGGATTTCTTTGCAAGTGCACGTGGTATCAAATATCTTCTCCGTGGTTGTCGAGATTGTAGTGGTGGAAATCGTCGTAAACAATCGAGTCCCGATGGATGTGTTTGAGCTCAGGGAATACGGCTCTGCCGTTACCACGGATGGCACAGTGGTGGTTTCTTCGTTCTCATTCTCATCGAGATCAATCCTGGCTGTGTCAATGGTTGTCTGAACCAAGGAGTCGTCATCACCTTCATCATAATCACTCTCTAAAGCAGAACGTAAGGTAGAGGATGATTGCGACAATGGTGTTGATTCCGTGGTCTCGAGCGTGTTTGTGGCAATTGTCGATTCAATGACTGTCTGGGACGTCAATTCGTCACTGGGACTGAACTTTCCCAGATCTGGAGTTGTGCTTGTAGGGCTTGTAGTAATTACGGTTGTCTCGTTTACTGGGATTGCACTGCTCGGAGTTGAAAGCTGGCTGTTGTCCAGTAATCCAAAGGTTTCGATTATTTGGGGTGAATTGCCCACAATTTGCTGGATTTCGGGGACGGAAGGTAAGGCCAATGAGGCCAATGTTAGTTCATCATTGCATTCCAGAGTGAGACTCTCGTCCACTTGCAATTGCCCTGACACGGAATGACGCCAGAATGATGTGAGATTGTACGGACAACTATTCCGATCAAAGTTGACGATTCCCACCCGGGATCCTCCAAATTGGGCTCCAATCACCCAAGCATTGCCCTCTGCAAAGAACAGGAAATCGAGCCCACTTTTGTGCTGATAGGCCGGGAAGCCATTGAAGTATTCGTAGAGGAAGTAGCTTCCCATTTTGTCGGCTTGAGCCAGAGCCGATGCCCCCAAACTCGAGAGAACCAGCTCCTTGCACTTGCATTTGTCATTGAAGATTTGTGGGAAACACCTGCCGTAAGGATTCCCATCGTAGCCCTCATCACATTTGCACACCCCTCGTCCGATCCCGCCGCCAACTTGCTCGCCCTCGACCTGGCAAGTGGCGTGAAAACCACATTTAATGACACTGCAAGCATCCGACGGACACACCAGTCGAGCGGAGTAATCGTAAACCCACTGCCATCCCGGTTGCTCGATATCTGCGTACTCCCAGGTGGTTCGGAATTGGTAAGGGCACTTGGAGATGTCGCCTTGGTTTTGCAATCCAGCTTCGCGAAGTCCTATGTCGTCCGAAATGAGCCAGTTTCCATCCTTGAAGTAGAGGTACTCGACTCCAGCGAAATGTTGGTACACGGGAAATCCTCCGAAGGAGCCGTACAGGAAGTACTCTCCGTAACTGTTGTGATGTTTAGTAAGAGCCACTGAATTTTGGGTGGAGAAAATCAATCGCTGGCAATTGCAGTCACCGTCCGCTTCGATGGGATAACATCGCACGTACGGATTCCCATAGTAGCCCTCGTTGCAAATGCAAGAGGTGGTGTTTCCGTCGAGCTGACACTGAGCTTGTTGACCACAATTGGCCACGGAACACGGATCCTTTAGACACACCACTTGGAGGCTGACATCGTAAACCAAGGCGTTCAGATCACCATCCGCGAATCGCCACAAGGATTTCATCCGATAGGGACATTCGTGGTTGCCTTGGTTCTCTAGTCTAACCACGTCGGTGTTGAGTTTCTCACTGACGGCCCAAAAGCCTTGTGAGTGAGTGTTGTACACGAGGTAGAAATTCCCCGAGTAATGTTGATAGGAAGGCCTGTCATTGAACAATTCCTCTTGCTTGAGATAACGACCCAACAAGAGCTTGTGTTTGGTCAAGACCGTGTCTTTGGTAGACACGATTTCCACGGCTTCGCAATCGCAGCCCGTATCCATCTTTGGTACTAAATCACTAGCACTGCTAAAATTGTTGCTACTCAAGTCATTTCTATTATTGCTATTGTTGATATTGATATTGATATCGGCCTGGGTTGTTGGGCTTGTGGGTGGAGTGATTGAACTCACTTCGAGTGTCCATGCTAAAGGTACGCTCACGGCACAGAAGACGCCGAATACATATACCCGGATATCCATTATGCCTTTCGGAGCAAATCACTTTTCACTTTTGGCTGGCTTGCTCATGTTACTATATACACGGAGTAGTCTTCTTCTTCAGAGAGAACTTTGCTGGGTCTCCACCTTGCTTCAACTGAGAACTGAAATCGCCAAGCTCAACCGGGTTAGATCGTCTTTCACTAGGAACGGTGTCACTCCGGTCTTGTTCGTTTTCGGCTTCTTCTTCGTTTTCTTCTTCTTGTTCGTCGGTACTTACAATGCGAACGAAGCCTGCCATGACAGCTTCGGAGATGCTACCTAGAGAAACAGTGAAAGAGCGGAGCGGGGGGCCTCTTTCTGGCCACGGCCAGTTCAAGCCCCACTTTTAAACCACCTACCACTCGAAGTGGATTCAAGCACCACAACGATTAGAACGACGACGACGACGACGACGACGACTTTCTTCTTCATTCGGTTCTTCTTCTTTTCCCGATGCTCCTCTCACGTACTCCTAGAGGTACTCCTTCAACGCCTCTGTGATCCTAGAAGATAGACTTTGAGAAAGAGAGGCAGGGCAGGAGAAACCTGGAGAAACGAGTCAAATGGGTCGGGGACTAAAAGAGGCAACTTGACCGGTGACTGATATGATGACTCATCAGTATTAAGACATTTCATGTTTTATCCAATTTTACTGGATATCTTCATTCATCCCTGTCGATAATTCGATTCAGACAATGGCGAGTATCGGACAAACGTTTCTTCGTTTGAGGGGCCACAACATCCGATGAATCTCTCAAATGGTACACTTGCTTAGTAGAAAATATTTGCCCTCACTTTTACCGAGACGTTATTTTGGCGTCGATGACGAAAGGAAGCCTTGCGAAACTCCTTCATTTTATGTGAATCACCACGTTGTTATGGCAATTATTGTCCGATGCAGTAAGTGAACTGAGAGACATTGTGATGATTCACGGCATGATTGATATAAAAAGGAAGATATCCTTGAATCTGCGCCGTGGACAATTGCTCTTGGAAAATGTGTATTTTAGAATTGCATAAAAACGGGACTAGAATAAAGAAATATTTCATTCGCAGGTTCTTTCACCACCGAGGCCAATCCAACCACGATTGTCAACAATCACACGTCGAGACGCTTGAGACTCAAGGGCCCGCCTATGGTTCAGATCTACGCCCCACCCTCAACAAGAGTGTCACTTACGATGCCTCATCAGCGCCTCCATCTCCACCCTTGTTCAAGATCAACACGAACTTCTCCTCTATTCAGAAGAATAAAATTACCTGCTCGATCGACCCGGATCATCCCCCTTCCAAGAAACCCTTCAATTTCGGGAGCTTCATTTCGGACACAAACTTCGTGGGCAGTTTGAGTCCGCCCAATTCTCAAACTCAAGGTCGGAGCTCGTCCAATAGTTCAAATGAATCCCATGAGGTACTTTCGAGCGTGTGGTGTATGGACTGCAGTGATCAGCTCATTTTGGTGGGATGCGCTCATGGGCGCATCGAAGCGTGGGATGCCCGAACAGGGGCATTCAAGGTAAGCATAAGTGGATTCCACCAAACGATGCAAGCTCTTCCAACTCTTTTGGCTTCGAAACATAGATGACGACTCGCTCCTACACTTTGGCCAATGCAATCACCACAAAGCAACTACTTGGTTATTGTTTTTATCGTTTCAGTGCGCCTACGATGATGGCACCGGAATTGGCGTGACCCACATCAAGATGATCGGCCACAAAGTGGTCTTGGCACGTTTAGCCGGCTACATTGAGTTCTTGGAGTTGGCGAGCACCCAAAATCTCGAGAAAATTCCCAGAATGCCGAAACGGAACCTACCCGACACACCAGCCAGAAGATGTAAGAAACTGCCCTTATTCCTTGTTAAGTATTTCATGATTAGCACCACCATTGCTACAACAGTCCCTGATTGCGATATCTCAGATGCCCAATTTTCCTCCTTCCAAAGCCTACAAAATTGATTGAAATGAAGCATGATTTATTGGTTAAGTTGTTAGAACGTCCTTTACAATTTTATTTCAGACCACGTTCGCTCGCATAGTGGGATCTCCCTGGATAACGGTTCAGATCCCACAATGGTCGAAGACATTTATTTGGCTTGGCTTCAAGCCATTCGCGCTCATCAGCAGCCCGTGTCATGTCTCGAATATGGCGGGGGTCGTGTCTTGACCGGATCCATGGACCACACAATCCGCATTTTCCGTCTCGAAGACCATTTCAACATCTACACCCTTCACGGGCATTGTGGGCCCATTTCGACCGCTTTTGTAGACGGGACGGTGGCCAATTGTGCGGGCTCCGGCTCGCAAGACGGCATGATTTGTGTGTGGGACCTACTAACTGGGGCCTGCATGTACTCGATTCTGGCCCATGACGGTGAAGTGCTGTGCTTGACGTACTCGCCCAGCTACGTAATATCCATGGGGTCCGATTCCAAGCTCTGCGTTTGGGAGCGCTTCCAGGGGCATCTCATTAACACGATACTTTTGGTAAGAACAGCCACGTGATTTGGAACAAGATCATTCATTACCAACATCGTAAAGGCACTGATTAGTAGATTACTGGAAGGAACGAAAGTTTTGGACCAAAAGAGTATTTAATCCGTTCATTTGAAAATATCAAGAGTATATGATACTTTGCAGACGAAAAATAGGACTCTAACTGCTCTCATGGCTAAGAACGAGTGCAGTAAGTTCTTTGTGAAATATTGGCAATGAAGAAAAATTGAAAGAAGACCAATCAATCGTTACTGAGAAAAGCGCCCCCAACTTCGTTCTTGACGGTACTTGATTGTTCTTCGTTCGGGAAGAGTTAGTTTGCCAATTAGATTTTGCAATGCATAATGTACAACCCTTTTCGAACTATTAGAACCTCACTTAAGCAATGGCATCGTTTATCCACTTTCTTTCCCTTTTCACACGTTCGTTTAGTTTGCAAAGACTCATTAAGATTTGCACTTAATTAACACCGCACTTAATTGGTAATTGGCAAAAGGGGTCGTCTATATGGAGCGAAAAACTAATTCCACCACAACGTTCTCATGGACTCGATTTGATTTCTCTGAACTATCAATCTCCTTGTTTGCATTGAAATGATTCTTAGATATCCGTGTCGACTACTTAAGGAGGAGAAAATTATCTTGCTCTGCTGAACTCTGTTTTTAACAATAGAATGCCTTCGACAAGGAGAAAGTGTGTCTCTCTCTTTGTTTAACAGAGTGTAATTGAATTTTTCAGGATGGTGGGAGCTTTAGTCGCGATATCATAATGCTGACTCACAATCTCATGGTGACGAGTCGCAAATGCGATCTCGTGGTTTGGGATGCCCGTTTACCGGATCCGGTGAAAATCGTACGCTTGGGCGAGAAGTTCGGGATACATTCGGTGAAAATGATGAAGCACCTAGGAGATACCATTGCCTGTAATTTTGGCAACCAACTTCGTTTGATTCACTTTCCTTTGTTGTCCGACAAGAAGGATTAATTAAGCGTTGCCACGTCAAACCGATCCTACCCCCTACTCCCCTCGTACTAGATTACTCGACATCGAAGATGATGTGGACCCTAGTTACTCAAACAGACAGATCTCAGTGGAAATGGTCCCCGGTCAGTGGGTCTATGATCCAGTCCTTCATGAATCGCTCAAAAGCCAGGCACACTTCTATGTATGTAGTTACCAGAAAAATCATTGCCTCGTTTGCTCTAATTCCCCGTTATTGATATGTGCAAATGTTCTATTTTTAAAGCTCAGAACCCGGTTTAACCCATAATAACAATAACAAAAATAAATGAAAGATCGTTTTTCGGATATATTTCGCATCGTTTCGTCACAGGGTAATAGATAGCTTTCTTGAATTTGGAATAGAGTTTCTCGAGACTTCAACATTTCAACCTGTGCGTTTACATTTTCAAAATTTGGACATCTGCCCCCTTGAAAGTCTTATCGTGGTGAACGGCGATGGCTTTGGCCTTATCCTTCAGACGCTCGAGCTTGTCCTCGTCCTCGTCAATGGCCACGGCAAATCGGCCCATCTTCTGGGCGGCCAGACTCAATTCTCGCCCTCGACAACACAAATCCAGTACGCAGTCGCCCTCCACCGTCAGGGCATGGACGATGGTGTTCTCGAGATCTTCCACACTCTGGGTGCGGAAGCACGTGGTCATGTCTTTCCGGACCATGGGAAAAGGCACTGAATTCTGGGCATCATGACAACCCGGGAAGAAATAAGCCAACAGGAAGTAGGAACAAGTCTCGCGGAGCATTCCGTTGGGGCCTTGCTCCAGGTTCTGGTCTTGGCGGTCGATCACCACGCATTGCACGTGTTGAGTGTGTCGGTGAAGGGCGTCCAGATAAATTGGCACAGTCACGGGGGCGCAGCCCACCAAGACTAGGAAACAGGGTAACCCGGCCTCTTGATTCGTGCTTCGCAGGCACTGAATCATATTGGACACGTCCCCGCGGCCCCATTCGGCCGGGGTGTGCACCATGGACAGATGAGCGCCCCGGAACTCGGGCATCAATGCTACCAAGGACTGGTATTTTAACGTGATGGAGACACCTTGAATGAGCGTAATGTGACAACGCCGGGTTTGGCCGTTCTCGTCTTCGAAGGAAGCGCCCGGTAAGTTGGATCGCATGGGCCGGGCTTGGACCCGAGATTGAGCCACCACCACGGCTTTCTGGGCCTTGAACTGGTCTAAAGTGACCTTGGCCCCCCGACGGCTCAGACTTTTGCGTTTCAAGGCGATCATGGCGGGCGTGGGGTTTTCTAACCCCCAATCGTCTTCAGTCGGGGCGTCTTCGATCAGCGGGCTGGGCTGGGTTTTTGGTTCGGGAACCAAACGGCAGGCCGGCGATTCGGAGGTAGCCCAAGTATTCAGCGATCGGCGACTCCGGGTGGTCTTGGGCGGCGTGGTCGATGCCGGCGTAAGTGACGAGTCCGGCAGGACCGAGCGTCGCGAGGAGCGCGATCGTTTGACGGCCGGTTCCGGCGCTTCATGTGGGGCCAAGGCCGGCGCTTCCGGCGCTCGTTTGCGGGGATTGGGCCGGGCCGGCGGGGGTCCCAGTTGACCGTGGGCCTGGCGCAGCATGAGGCGGGCTAAGCGTCGCATGTCGCGCACGCCCATGCCATTGCCATCGCGGATGAGGTCATAGCCCAATCGGACTTGGATTTGGGCCATGCTCTGGCCGGTCAGGGTTTGGAGGCGGTGCTTGAGCAAACTCTTGGCCATAGTGGACACGCTCTCCTTCTTCTTGAAGCGATACTCGGGCGCGTCCGACTCGTCCGACTTGTCCGGGCCGGAGACGGAGTTAGGGTCCGGGGCGTGGCCCTCGGGGTCGCCCTCGGGGTCGCCGTGGGATCCGGGTGGGGCGGCCAAAGCCAGGAAGTGTTGGTAGACCGGTTCCAGGTCTTGGCCTACTAGGGCCTTCTCGTTGGTCAAGACGGACATGATGACCGACTTTGGGGGTGGAGGGTGGAAGCCGATGGATGGATGGATGGATGGATGGATGGATGGATGGGGGTCTCAACCGTCTCAACCGTCTCAACCGTCTCAATCGACCAACCNTGGCCATGACTAGGACATCGGCCTCAGATATGGCCTCGTGCTCTACATCT
>NC_081445.1:6477091-6477209 GCF_007210705.1 Tigriopus californicus | reverse complement strand
TTGACACGTTTATTTGCAAGTTTTTGTGCAAATTCATGATTTTTTTCTGCAAATTTGCTCTCAATAAAGACCATCTTTTTGTGCAAATTTTGGCCGGCCCTTCTCATGACTCTCTTGT
>NC_081445.1:6453860-6477055 GCF_007210705.1 Tigriopus californicus | reverse complement strand
GTCTCAACCGTCTCAACCGTCTCAACCGTCTCAATCGACCAACCGGGTGGTAAGATGTGTTGAGTCCAATCGCCACAAGCAGCACAACCGTGTCACAAGAGGCCCGACCCACAATCACACGGGGAACGACGATAGTGGTCTCCGAGCTCTCTCTCTCTCTCTCTCTCTCTCTGTCTGTCTCTCCGTATCTTGTAGGCGTGTCAGTGACTAACGTTCGTCCATTGGGTGGTTGATTCAGCCAACTGATTTCGTCTTGTTTTGTTTTGATCATGATGATGATGATGTCATCCTTAACTGCAATTTTTTGCAGCGTTGCCAGGTAGTCTCCATGGTGGACATAATTTCCAAAACTGGCTACTTTTGAAAGCCCATGACCAAAAGAAAAAAAATTGGCCCTCGACCCTTAAATTGGCACCCGAAGGGCTGATTTTGAAAGTCAATAGCCACGGGGGCATTTATTGGATAAGTTTACATCTCTCCTATTTACTGTCTACCATTTCATAAAAACTTTTTATTTTGCTTGAAACTGTTGTATGCTAAGTATGTTTTCAATCACTAGAAATTATAAACTAAAGTGGCCTCCAAGTGGCCAGCTTTTCCTTTCAAATGGACTGCAAATGGCTACTTTTGAGCACGAAATTGGCCTCCCACGCCGCTAGAAATCTGGCAACGCCGGTGTCTAGTCTACCCAAGCTCTGGCAGGTTCGTTTGTTTATTGGGACCAGAGTCAGTGATGCAGGTTTGGGGATTCAAACACGTTTATAGAAGCTGACCCTTCTTTCGCATTGCTCTATGAGGAAAGGTCAGCTTCGGTAAAACCAGTTTGAAACGCCAATTCTGCATCAATGGCATTGGTAGGCAAGTTTGCTTGGTGGTACTACTTACTTGATTATATTTAACATGAAATATAGATATGAATCAACAATGGACCTTGGAATTAAATGAAATTAGTTTCACATCAATTGGGCTCATGAGGAATAGGATAATTGGCAATTTTTGAGCTCAATCGAACATGTGTGTCATTTAAAAACTGGATACAAAAAAGGTACAGAATGAAAGACCCAACGCCACTGTGATCACTGATCAGATCTCGCCAATCAACATTCTTCGTCTATCTTTTGATTTTATCACTATTCATAGAATATTGGAGGATTACTCTACTTTGATGACTGAGAGATACACCTCAGGAGCTCCAGGGCAATGATGAAATAACCTCTACATCCATGTTTATAACATTTTCTGATTCAGGGGTTGAGCAGATGCCAACACGTTTTGGTACTTATTTCTTCATTATTGAAACAACTAACTTTGGGAAAAATAAGTCCGTCTATTAGCCCAAACTAATATCTCAGATAATTCAAGAGATGAAAAAGAATCATTTTCTAAGACGTAGTCAATCAAAATCATCATTATTGAGCCGTAGAAAACAAATTTTGCACATCACATAAAAAGCACTAGGTTTTGGCCTTGTCATTGCCAGATAAGTCGATCCCTGTAATTATAGCCCGATTTTTCTCACTTCAAGCATTGCGAAGATATTTGAGAAGATCATGAAGTTCAAACGTTTAGAAGTCAAGCTCGGGTTCCAAGCATATTTTAGCACGGTTTCCCAACTGATTGAGGATGTAGAGCAATAGGTCATTGAGGGACAAGAGAGTCATGAGAAGGGCCGGCCAAAATTTGCACAAAAAGATGGTCTTTATTGAGAGCAAATTTGCAGAAAAAAATCATGAATTTGCACAAAAACTTGCAAATAAACGTGTCAAAACATTGGCAGCGACGCGTTTTGGAGGGCCGTAAATGCTATTTTTGCCTTCAATGAAAAAGAAAATTCTGTCATAATAACTCTCAGCACCCTAAGTTGAATCACAGGCTAACCAAGTTCAAGTTTTTTTGCAATATTTAAATTACAACATGAGTTGCTGCTTGTACAGCTTAAATTGGTAAACCTGTGGTTATTCCTGGCGGTGAGGTAATAATTGATGTTGGCTGTGTCAACAAATTGGGAATATCCCTCAATTGGGATACACATCAATAGATGGCAGGCCAAGTGAGGGAACTCCCATCTGACATTTTAACAAACAAGCCTGGAGAGAAGATTCTTGCGTTGATCCCATTGCCTCTCAGACCAATCAGCTGGACTAGAATCTTGTACATATATCTTTAATATTATATGATAAAAAGACACTTGAGTTCTGCAACAGCATAATGATAATGTCACAGTGAAACTATTACGCAACAGTTTTGTTATTAAGATTAAGTTTCATTTCATGTAATGGCACAAGCCAATTCTTTCCACTTGACATGCCCTATGGGGATCTCATTCATAGGGCATGTCAAGTGAGGGAAATTCAAGGAAAAATGTGGTTCGGCACCCTGATTTTGGGCATTTTTGGGAGGGAAAACTAAGACAAACATTACGGCAAACTTGCACTATCTGCCCATTGAATGAACATATTTGGTATTAATTGGCGAACGCACTATCAGATTGGCTCAATACCATAATGCTATTTGCTTAGACAAGAATGTAAAATGGAAAAAATGTCGAGATTCAACGCAGGCACAATGTGGTTTGGCTGGGCATGTTGTCTTTGATTTTACTCCATGGAATAACGTCAGTTGTTCATGAACGTGTTCCTTGACAAGCCTTATTGGAAAGAACCTGGGAATCAGCCGCCAAGTTGTCCACGATAACCAGGACGATCACTGAAGTCACCTTTTTAGTTCCAAAAGAGAACTTAACATTGTCACATTGTCATATTGGAAATATGGTGGTTTGTCTTTCAGGTCGGCAAGTTGTCAACCTTGGGCAATTTTTCATTAACGAAAAGGATGACTTGCTTTCCACTCTTTATTTCATTGGATAAAGAACTTGGATCGGGCAAATCTTTTGGCATTGTTGCATTATTAATGATGAGCTGAATCTTCTTCCTAGCCCTTGACATGGGACCAAAGTATTTCATGGTCCTTCGGACAATGGTTTCCTTCACACCCATGGTTACCTTGATTGATTCGTCTCAATTCGACCTTTGAAGGCATTAATCATAGCCGGGATTCACACTGATTTCTCAAGCTTTGAACCTCTTTCTAATACCATTGACAACATGGCGACTGATTCTCAGGTTCTTTCCAATGAATGAGGCTCGTATTGCGCGTGAGATCATTTCGATCACAACTTTTGTTTTGACGTTGATCTTACTAAATCAGTAAGATATATGTACAAGATTCTAGTCCAGCTGATTGGTCTGAGAGGCAATGGGATCAACGCAAGAATCTTCTCTCCAGGCTTGTTTGTTAAAATGTCAGATGGGAGTTCCCTCACTTGGCCTGCCATCTATTGATGTGTATCCCAATTGAGGGATATTCCCAATTTGTTGACACAGCCAACATCAATTATTACCTCACCGCCAGGAATAACCACAGGTTTACCAATTTAAGCTGTACAAGCAGCAACTCATGTTGTAATTTAAATATTGCAAAAAAACTTGAACTTGGTTAGCCTGTGATTCAACTTAGGGTGCTGAGAGTTATTATGACAGAATTTTCTTTTTCATTGAAGGCAAAAATAGCATTTACGGCCCTCCAAAACGCGTCGCTGCCAATGTTTTGACACGTTTATTTGCAAGTTTTTGTGCAAATTCATGATTTTTTTCTGCAAATTTGCTCTCAATAAAGACCATCTTTTTGTGCAAATTTTGGCCGGCCCTTCTCATGACTCTCTTGTCCCTCAATGACCTATTGCTCTACATCCTCAATCAGTTGGGAAACCGTGCTAAAATATGCTTGGAACCCGAGCTTGACTTCTAAACGTTTGAACTTCATGATCTTCTCAAATATCTTCGCAATGCTTGAAGTGAGAAAAATCGGGCTATAATTACAGGGATCGACTTATCTGGCAATGACAAGGCCAAAACCTAGTGCTTTTTATGTGATGTGCAAAATTTGTTTTCTACGGCTCAATAATGATGATTTTGATTGACTACGTCTTAGAAAATGATTCTTTTTCATCTCTTGAATTATCTGAGATATTAGTTTGGGCTAATAGACGGACTTATTTTTCCCAAAGTTAGTTGTTTCAATAATGAAGAAATAAGTACCAAAAAGTGTTGGCATCTGCTCAACCCCTGAATCAGAAAATGTTATAAACATGGATGTAGAGGTTATTTCATCATTGCCCTGGAGCTCCTGAGGTGTATCTCTCAGTCATCAAAGTAGAGTAATCCTCCAATATTCTATGAATAGTGATAAAATCAAAAGATAGACGAAGAATGTTGATTGGCGAGATCTGATCAGTGATCACAGTGGCGTTGGGTCTTTCATTCTGTACCTTTTTTGTATCCAGTTTTTAAATGACACACATGTTCGATTGAGCTCAAAAATTGCCAATTATCCTATTCCTCATGAGCCCAATTGATGTGAAACTAATTTCATTTAATTCCAAGGTCCATTGTTGATTCATATCTATATTTCATGTTAAATATAATCAAGTAAGTGAATAGTACATCTGCGTCCGTGGCTTTGTGCCAGGGATTCAAACAAAAAGCCTTGACGGGTCAGACCAAATGTGCTGCTTTTTTGTAATAAAATCATATCGTAAGAACACGAGGTAGTGGCAAGCGAGCCAATGAACATTACTTGATTTCGTATTAGGTAGGTCAGAATTATTGGGCGGTAATATAATCAATCTGTTTGTATTTTTCGTTGTTTTCGAGCGACTATTTGGTGGGTAGCTAATATTCAAATCATACCAAAAATGACGATTTGCCCGTCATGAATAATAATAGGAATAATAATGTTGATGATAATAATATAACTAATTATAATATTGATAATAACTGGTTAACTGGTCAGGAATGAATGATCAGGAGGAAGGTTAATGGTGTTGTTGCCGTTGCATAAAGTGCGGTTCAAACTTAAATCTTAAGATCACATTTGCAGTTCTGAAAGGGATTCTTCAAATGCACGTCGTTCGTCAAACGTTGAATATTTTGGAGAAATAAAAACCAGGTGCCTGCCTAAGTCTGGCAGAATCCAAGACACGTGGCTGGAATGCAATTCGTGGCATAGACCGGGCAAAGGGGCAAAAGAAAAAAAATGTTGTGCATGTTAATTTCCAGCTCCACTTCACTTGACCGATTCCTCGTTAATTTGGTCATCGTCGGCAGAGACCTCCACTCCAATTTCGGCGTTGATTTCCGCCTCTAATGCGTCTTCATCGGCGGTTGATGTATCGGGGGATTTTAAGCTAGACGAGTTGGTGGGAGCAACAAGGGTATCCCGAGGCTTTAGTGGCTCGGCCTCGGGTTTCCGAGGTTGTATGTCAGTTCTGGGAGTCTCTTTATGTTTCTTGGCCAGGACTTTTGGACTTGCCTTTCCATTCAACGAGGGTGTTGAGGCTGACTTGGGATATTTGAGCTCTTTATAGCGATGCTCACTCTCCCACTCGGCATACTCCTTCTTGTAGGCCAAGATAGGGATGGCAATCACGGAAATGTCGTCGATGGTTGCCGGAGTCTCGTCATTTCGTTGCCAATTGCGTTCGACTAGTTTCCCACGAGCAGCCATCACCAGATCTTGCGCTATGGAGATGAATCTGTATTTCTGACGCTCTTCGTCTGCCTCCTCATAAAGCTTGAGGCCATTGTGCACAACTTCTGCGACTTTTTCATTGCTCACTACATCCCAGAGGCCGTCGGTGGCCATGACTAGGACATCGGCCTCAGATATGGCCTCGTGCTCTACATCTAGCACCTTGACTTCCGGTTGGGGTGTAAGAAAAGGTTTGATGAAAACCGAGCCATTCTGTGATTGGGCCTTGAGATCGTGATCCCCGAAACCCCGTGTAACGCCGATGGTGGCGAGCAGACGGCTTCGTTTGCCCTCGCCATACACAACAGGGAACTTGAGGTCGTCGGGGGTGATCTCTTTGTACGACCACCCCGTCATGTGGGCATCGCGATACAACATCTTCTTGCCCACGTCGTTTCTGAGCGGTCGCCGGCAATAGTCCACGTGGGTGTACTCATTGCCCAAGAGCTGGGGCTTCTGAAAGCCGAGCTGTTGCAACCTTTGACGCTCAGACACGGGCGTGAA
Source organism: Tigriopus californicus (assembly GCF_007210705.1). Taxonomy (NCBI): domain Eukaryota; kingdom Metazoa; phylum Arthropoda; class Copepoda; order Harpacticoida; family Harpacticidae; genus Tigriopus; species Tigriopus californicus. The sequence continues at coordinate 6,470,962 of NC_081445.1, read as the reverse complement.
GTCGAATGACATTGGATAAGGTGTCTTGTTCCGACACAAGACACCCCGAGAATCACCCGCATTGGCCACGTACAATTTGCCTAAAATGAATAACGAGACGAGGACAGTGCAACCACCGAGCATCTTATATCGTCGCTTGTCATCGCCGATCTGATGGTCCATTTCCCAGAAGGCCGATTCCAACGCTCCGATGACCAGACTCTCGACGGAGATGTCACGCGAAGGAAACCACATCACGCCCTGGCCACAAGAGGAGGGACAGGTGGCGTCTGGCACCAGGTGGTGAAGAATACCCATCAGCTTTTTATGCACCATTTGATGAAGTTCATTCGCGGCCGTGACGGCGCAGCCTGAACCCGCGTGACCATCAAAAATTCCAAAATACACGTAGGGAATCTCCCACTCTCGGTCGCACTCTAGATCGTCCTCCGGCGCATCCTGCGTCCGAAGCACGCCCCGATGAAACGAGGCCTGATCTTCGTTCCGGAGCGACTTGCCGGCATTGATGGCTTCGGCGTAACCGGCAAACCACGGTAAGATCTGAATGTCACGGGGCACCATGATGGGTCGAACCAAATGGTCAGCCGTCACTTGGATCTCGTCATCCGTGAACATTTGCAAGAAAATGGGTCGCTGGTAGGCATATTTCACCTTCATGTCCGAGTTCTTGAACGAATGACGCGAGGAAGTCGACGAGGACCCGTCGTGCGACCCCGATCCATTAGCGAGGAGCGAGCCATTGGGGGCATTTTCCACGTCCAAATTGCCAATGGCATTGTACAAGGCGTTTCGAAAACGCCCAATCATGGTCTTGAGAACGAGGTGAGCTGAAAAGAAGGAAAATGAAGGGAATGAGTCCGCGAGGGACATGGCCGGATTCTATGATATAGCAATAATCCAGGACAGCAATGCCCACACGGCCAGGTAATGCTGGTCTGAAGGCAATAACGGCGGTTTTTGTCAATTTGGCATGCGAGCTTAAAGGTGAACAACGAGTGTGTGTGTGTGTGTAAGTCTTCGGCTTCCTTCCAGTTCCAGGCGCTTGAACTAAAGCGATAAATGCTCAAATGCTCAAATGCTAATAATGAAATGTCAAATGCTTTGCGTTCTTTGGCCGTCCAGCTGCTAGTCATTCAAGATCGAAGATCATCTCCCTCCCTCCCTACCTCCCCACCTACCTGAGGGTCACACCAGGGCGAGCTAAAGGAGCCGGAGGAGGACCTCAACCTTAACGGGGTGCGTGGGCACTCAATGGGTCGGATCGATCAGGCACAGGCGGGCACCAGGTGAGGCAAATCTCAGACTTGGCCACTTCCATCTGTCAAGACGGAGCCGTAAAGGCCCTTTTGAGGTGCCATCTTCCGAGTTTTCAACCGAGTGGCAGACTCTCTCTCTCACACACACATACACACATTCACTCACGCATACAGCAGTGGTGACTGGTCAGGGAGGAGAGGATGATGATGATGTTGATGATGGTGATGATGATAATGATAATGATGATGATCCACTCCACTCCAAACTCGGTCCATAGCCAGCTTGGTGCTCAGCTTGTTCAGCTCGGCCGCCTTCAGTCAGCCAATCCTACTGGCATGGGGGGGGGGGAACAGACGGCGTGTGCTCCTCCTCCTTCTCGTTCTTCTGTCCTCGTGGTTGGCTCTCAATCTGTTGGTCTACGCGTGGAGTACGTCGTAGTCAGCTTAGGCCAGGGGCTGACTGGAACACGAGCCGACTCGGTGGATGGGGGCAATCAAGCCTGAACTGGGACATGGAGTCATGGATGGAATCCGTCGGTCTGGGACGCCACTAACCACGGTACAGTACTTGCGCCATGGATTCGATCCTCAGGTATTGGGCTAAGAAGTGGAGGGCGAGCCGGATCAGGTATGAAGAGTTCCCAGAGCTCAACCACCTCAGCCCCGGCCAGTTCGGCTAAAATCCTGAACGGGGAGGCTTCGAGTCCAGCAGATCAACTGGGTGGAACTCGTGGAACTCCATGAATCATCATTGGGATGTGCTGGGATCGATGACGTGGACCGACCGCTCGCACCCTCCTGACGTCATGAATCAAAAGCTAAACGACTAATGGACTCCAATGAAAGGTTGAAAGGCTGTCAGGGGAAGAGATACATAGAGATAGAGAGATAGAGAGAGCGAGAGAGAGAGAGAGAGAGATTTCTGGTGGAAGGACGCGAGGCCGCTCAGTTGAAGGAGCGAGAGAAGGATTGAGGTGATTGCCAGGCTGAGAGGACACCTTCGAAGGCCTTGAATTGGTCCGGAATGGGGAGTCAATGACTCAGCTCAGATAATAAATAGATACGCTATAAGATATTTAATTATCTATGAATATGCCACCAGCTTTGAGCGGGGAAACTAATCCTTCTCTGACAGGCTGGGACAAGAAATTATTACACACCATTTTCGACGATCTGGAAAAAATGGTGGCAAAAAATGGCACACATTCATGCAAAAAGGTGGAGGAAAATGGCAGATAAGGCTAAAAATCAGAATAATTTGCCCACATTTAAAACACCTTTTTTCTTCCGATTTTGTAGGTTTACTATCCATTTTCATGCCTGATTATAACCTTGACGTACCAGGAAGAGTATGTATTTTGCATTGATGTAAGAGATATAATCAGGATATATCACTCGAGTCTGATAAAGTTTGAATTTGGCTCAATGATCGATCATCAACCAGGTTCTGTGTCTGACGGATTCAAGTATCATTCCAATGTGAATGACTAGAAGTGCTTTCGTTGCGGCTACTATTTCAAAGCTTGCAGATAAAATACTTTTGCTGCAATCAAGTAAAAATACGTTTTGTATCGCAATATTTTAGCATTTTTGCAGGAATTTCTTTCAATCTCATACATGTTTTCTTCTAAATTGTGCCTTTCAGTTAGCAAGGGTCAAGGTATGATTATCTTTTTCTTTGATCAATGTTTTGTATTCAAGTCGGGCGTATCAAGCACTGGCCATTTTGGACCCCCTTCCAGTATTTTCCGCCACTACCTACCATTTTCCGCCACTTCCTACCACTTCCTGCCATTTTTACCATCACATGGTAAAAATGGAAGAAATTCCTTCAAAGTCGATTTTTGCCATCTGTGCTCTCTGATCGGCAGGATGAATGGGTGCATATACATGTAGAAAGCGTGGATCACGCGTGGCACATTGAATCATATAATTTAGGACCTCATCAAGGAATGGATAAGTTAGTCAGTGAGTCAGGGCAGAGCTCTTTAAACTCCAATGTGAAAAAATGATTGATTAAAAATGGCACCACCTCCAAGTAGCTTTCATTAATTCATCAAACTCNTTTCCTCCATCTTCTTGATGAAATTACCATCTGAGCCCCATCCTAACAGCATTAACGTTCTGTTCTTTTACGCTTCAAGTAACTGGTTTGTGTCTGGCACAGACGCTTTCGTCACTTAAGTTGGTAGCGCTCTTTTGGGTGGGTCGAAGATTGTTTCATTTGACCCACTCAAAAGTTAGCCCAAAAAACACTCGGACAACTCGCTCAACCCGGTTTAATGTAATGTGCCATAAGAGAGTCTTTGAATTTCTATTCAGAACTTGGAAATTCTGTCAACCATTCAGATTTACGACAGAAATGTCGGGATTACCTCGACTGCGTATTCCCACGGCTTTCCTCTAACATATTGGCCTGTGTTGTACCCTCTTCGCATTCCTAAATCCAAGTGTCATGACTTTGACACTTCATCATAAGGTTCCATTGAAGCCCCATTGATTAAAAATGGCACCACCTCCAAGTAGCTTTCATTAATTCATCAAACTCTGTCTAGATTGTTCGAGATTGAGCAAATTCCTACTCGAACCTTACAGTGAAGTTGCGTGATATTGGGTCGAGCATTCGCCGATCTGTCTGCACAACTTGAAGGAAATTTACCAAAAACCTCTAACATCAGACACATGGTCCAGATTGAAAATCAGATTTTTGTATCAGTTGTGTCTAATACTAACTCAGAGCCTGAGTGCCATTTCCTGCAATCTGATACATAGGATGTTGATTCAGTTTATTTTAGGCCTCATCTTCATTTCATTTATTTACTTGACCAAGGCAACATTGAATGAACAGTATCGAAGGTGTCCGTCACTGAATATCCTCGACAAGACCGCTAGAGTCGAAAATTGTTTGATATATGTAGTAGTTACTATGATCAAATAAGAGAGTGATGTATTGAATGAGACGAATTTTATTGTACTCAAAACCTCCACGAGCGCCTGTTGACTGTGTTGAGGAAAGGCAACAGGGCCACTTAAAATGAACAAGATCCATATCAGATTGATATTTGAAGTTCTTGTGACAGGCTTTGAACAAAAGGAAGTGATCACTGCCAATACTAGTCATTAGAGATGGAGGAAATATGGGTCTAAAATATGCAAAAAATATTTATATGGGCACCAAGGTATCAAAAATCTGCATTTTAGTAAGAACGTTTTTCTTCAATTTTGTATCCCTTTCAAGCTAACACACGTCTTAAGCATTGTAGAGTCCAAAATATTTGGGCCGCCTTACAGGGAAACGAAAGATAGTAAAGTATCTAGTGGATTCATCTTTGGAAAGCTTAAAAGAAGTCATCATGAATGGTTATGGAAAAGGCTACGCAATAAAGGTATTCATGAAATTTGAATTTAACAGAGCTGAAAAAAATGGAAGTACACATTAACACCACCCCCAAAAAAATATCAATTTTCTTGGTTTTTCCTGGAAAAGGAGACAAGATAAATGATAAAATACATTTTTCCAAGCGAAACCCGAGGAAAATACAAGATAATAGAAATGTAGGATACAAAACAAAGCAAGTGGATAATTGAAAATTAAAGATAAACGCGCCTTTTTGTACTGAGAAACTCTACCGATCAGTCCGAACCGTCAATTTATGAATTTAAGAGATTTCAATTTTTGTGCTCAAATCGGGCAATCATATTATGTACTTATTTAGTCAAAGGAAACCAAAAGTGCTTGTTTTGGGTGGAAGCATTACACAAAAAACAATAATGCTTTTTTTAACCTGCTGAAGTTCGTTTTCCGCTTCTGCGCTAAGGTTTGATGTGCGTTCTATTGCATATAATGAAGAAAATAAATCATTGAAATACATACGCACTTGCAATCTACGGAGGGATGGTAGTGTTACTTTGCTCCATCGAACCCTTGGCTTATTTTTGTGTTTGATAGGATGCTTTGGGGAAACACATTGGCAATAAACTTGACAAGAAATCATTCCAGCATCGAAGTAAACTTAGGTCAATATAATTATTAGGGCCGGGTTTTTTTTTAAATGTAGCACTACCTATATGATGTGTAATCTCTCCGTATGACATCATTCCGGAGGTTTGAACTGTGGAACTCGTTCGTTAATCAATGTTTGTTGGCACATTTCACCAATTCCAAAAGGTTTCCCAAAAGAGAGAAAACAAACTACAAACGCCTAGATTAAGTAAACAGACGTCTTTGAATTGAAGCTACGTAGTGCAAGAAATGACAGATTCAATTTGGATGTGCATCAGTACATAAGTCTATCTACGAAGATGAAAAAAACTTCTTTGTACGGCTTTACAAAAAAAGATTTGAAAGGCTTGCCAAGACCTAAGTTTGATCTTGATCTTCAACCTTGATGGCGCGTTCATACCTGACTGCATGAGAATGCGGAGAGAGATCCTCTCCCTGAATACTTTACTCTGTTTTGAGCTATGATGGCCTGTTCCTCCGTGAGATTTTTCCATCCACAAAGCAAGCTTGGCCACGAACCTCTATTTTCTCTTGAGTGAAACGAGGAACCGAAAGAGAGTGGGTTCCAAAATCGTTTTCCAACAGTTTTGGGGGGGAAAGCGTTGAAGAAACATGATGTCCAATTTCAAGTCATCAGGCCTTGTATTGGTGTTGGCGGGATTTGTGCTTATCCAAGGATTTGACGAGGTAATCACGTAACCCTTCACCCATTTGATGCCTTCAGTTTTTTGGCTCACTGATCAGTAATACTAATCGTTTCATTTGCCGTAAACATTTTTCATTTTCATTTTCTTGGTGCAGCCCTGTCGAGTGCAATCAGAGTGAGGTTCATTTTGTTTTTTATTCCTTTTAGCTTTTTGTTTAAACGGGTATGGTTATTGTTTATCGCTGACTGCCAACTGTACATTCTATGTACTACATTGATATCTTGTACTGAACGTTTAGTAAAACACATTGGGACGTATTTGAGAATCCACTTATACGTTTTCCGTTTAAATCATGCTTTCGATTGGATATTAGCAGTACTCGATTATGGTAGAATAAATTGCTTACTTGTGCTTACATCAGACAATTTAGGCATTCGTACGTCTGTTTCATTCAATGAATAGGCCATGGCCCTTTGAAGGGATAAGCAACGAGCAATCAAATAAAATTATGTGTGGACTTGTTCCCACAACCATGATCTAATCAACATGTCAAACTCAAACCATGATACCATCCATCCGATAAATGAGAGAATTTCAGAACTACAAAGGGTCCCCATTTGGTCGTGAGTGCATCAATAAACTGAATAATTCAACAATGTCCCAACCAACGACAATAATGCACAAAGGGCGTTTTTGTCCGGATGCATTCGGTTGCTCTCCTTCAGAAAAAAGGCTACACACATATATCATTAGATGACGAGATTTCCAAAATCATCAACTAAAAATGTTCAATGAGTGTGGATCAATAGCTCCGAGAGATCGCATTCGCATAATCTTCTCGAACTTCTTGCTTCAAAGATTGTTGCTGTTAAGCAATCGTCATTAAATTTTTGTGTCAAGTCTAATTATTGGATGAGGTTTTTTTAATCACACCAAAACCAATTATAATGAATTGAATAAAGTAGCATTTTAGATTTCCTAAGATCCCCCCAGCGGAGCCACCAAGCTGAAAGCTTATGAATCCTTGTTTTTAGAAATTTGGGTAAAACCATATGTTTAAGTGAAGTTTGCAATGGGGGTTCGCAGTGACGGTCTCACAATCTCCTTTCCTCAAATTCACATAAACACATAAAATGAATTCGTTTAAGAAAAGCTCTTAGTATGGGGTCAAAAAATACTAAGTTTTATTGGTCCATTCTTTTTTTGGGTTGTTTTTTTTACGGGCTTTTCTAACCACTAGCTTAGAACCGCTCTTCAGTTTAGTACGTATGAAATAATCATTTTTAAAATTTCTGTGAGCATTTCAACAATGTTCTTTTTCATTTCTATCCTGGGATACCCAATAAACCGAAAGACGATTTAGATCTGATGTTTTTCCTCGGTCAAACCCACAGGAAAGCCATTCATCGACCTCGTTTTGGAATGCACTCCCCAGGGACCACATGGTTTTGAAGCGTCCTCTAGTGGGAATTTGGCCACGCGTGAAATACGCGGTCCGAAGAATGAGAAAATCTGGAACTCAACTGGTAGACAAACGAGGCTGGCCGATCCCAATTCAAGATCAAAAGAAATCTGATTCGGATGAATTGGAGGAATCCCGGTCCGTCCAATCACTACCCAGTCATCATAATTTGATAACCACCATAGATGGGCTGATCCTTGACGCTTTGAAGCACAACTCCATGGAATATTGGTGCAGGAACGCATCTTTCCAAAGGATGATCTCGATTCGGGAGGAGCTTCTGCTGAGCGATCCTGCGGACTTCGTTTCCAAGATCCCCACAAAGCTGTGTTAAATCAGATCGAAATCGCTTCATATGCATTACACCGAAACGATTTAACCCCCCTCAAATGTTCTCGAAGCTCTCCTTGAAGATACGAACCACACCATTCACTTGTACTGAACTATCGGCATATTACAACGAACATTGTCAATGAAAATAAATATATAGAGAGATAGTAAGTGTACATGTGTCTTATTTGTATTTTCACTAGACTTCCCTCTAAAGTTTGACTTGATTGGTTATCATTGATTAAATGCCCTAGACATGCATCACAGAGATTGTGGGAGGGGGAAAGGAGGAGTCGGGGAGGGGGAGGTTAATAATCAGGGTTCGCACAAAAATCTACAAATGAAAGTGATCCGGGTGGCCTCAAATTTGGAGTCTCAGAATGTGTCGAGACAAGTTGTTGGCCAGGGATCCCGTGGGCGGTTGCTGATAGCTCAAGGAACGGGTAAGGCCGCGATTGAGCTTCGACACCTTGTCGAAGAACGGGTGTCGCAAGGCCTCTTTCAGAGTCATGCGAAACGTGGGATCATATTCGAGCATGCGGATCACCAGGTCGTACAGCCCGACCTCTTCTTGACCGATACTCGAGCCCACGGGGTAACGCTGGTATTGGTGGAGGGGCTTTCAATGTTGGTTGGTGTAGTCGGCCACGCTGGATTTGGCGTCCCATTGGAGTTTGAGATGCGAGTTGAAGTATTTCGTTTTGGTTCGTTTGACCATGTGTTGAGGCACGGGGCGGTCCAGGATCTTCTCCATCATGGCCAGGTGCTCCTTGTTGTCGTGAGTTTGAAAGAGCGTGTGGCCCTGAAAGATACGGAGTGAGGCAACCATTCAGTTTCAAATAGATCAGAATCCTGAGGGGAGTTGAGATAAGCATCTGGCACGAGTGACCTTTCTCCCTTTAATAACTTGCGTGTTCCCTCAAAAAATTGCGCGGTGCTTACTTATTCCACGGTCATTTCAATATTAGAAAGATCAAACAGGTCGTCAGGGGGCAGACATTTTCGTACATACTTGATGCAAGGTTTGCATGTGCTTCCGTCGTTTATCGTTGAATATTTAGGAAAACTTGCATTAGGATGCAATCATAAGTTGAAATACCTTGTTTTTGATTGTTTAGTTCAACTTCCGGAGTATTTTTTTTTTTCGCGTGCCTGCATCATCAAAATCACAGATTCTCCCAAATCTGAAGAGTTTTCTTCAGCGCTTCCCCTCAGATGAAAGGGTTGTTTTATGATAAATTATTTTTTTTCAAATTCCTGGACGATAGCGTTGACTTTCGACAACATTTCATTTAGAATCGATAAGTTAATGAAAAAAATCCCAGCTTACATTATCTTTTAATGGAATGGTTGAAAAAGCTTGTTTCCAAGTAAATATTTCAAGCTGCTCAAATTAAGAAAAGGGCTGGTTCTTCATCAAAAGTAAAATCGATCCATGCCATTGATATATTCTTAGATCATCAACACTTCGAGCCTAAACGTGTTGTTTTCGATTGAAGAGTCGGTCAAGATGCGCACATTGAACTTATCTGTTTCAGGTGTTTCAGGTTGGTTTGCACATTTTTCTGGCTTTTGACAACCAATCTTGGCCCCGATTGGTTCAAATGATAAATATTGGGGGCATTTCATCTATACCTTTAGTTGGCTAATAAATCAAGTAATGTCAGCGAACATGAACTTGTATCTATCTCAATACTCTCACTTGGCATCTGTTTGTGGCATTGAAATTGGGCATTGAAATTGGAATCCGCATAAAATTATCTGAGTGTCCTATCTTCATGGCCCTGAATTTTGGATTCTAACTTCCAAGCCATACCATAAACCCCCTCCCTACTGTTGTATGCGGTAGTGCAATTTGCTCATTGACTTTGAGTAATGAAATTGTATCGCCCAGAATGAATCTACTACAACAGTACACTTCGCTTGTAGTGATTCAGGGCTCATCACTTGTGCACAGTAATAAACCGATCAAGACCGAGCAAGCAAACAGAATTGAACAAAGGAACAAGTTGTCCAGGACCGTGGCCCTCAGAGCATGTAGCAAAAGAACTCGCAATCTTTCGTTCAGCCTAATAGCGAGTTTAATGAGCCTCCTCAGTAAGAAAATCTTGGCCAAGTAAGGTCTCCAAGATCTGGATTCATGAAGATATCCTTGGTCGCTTGTGGGCCAATCCCGATTGCCAAAATGAACAAAGTTGCACTTATGATGGTCACAAAGAGCCAGTCACGTGTCCGTGAATGTGTTGTGTATTTGAGTGCGTTGTGTGTGTGTGTGTGTGTCTTGAGCAATGAGAGAACACTCTTTATAAAAGTTCACAAACTGCTTTCATGGGGAGGGGACATCAGTTGTTGAAGTTGTCCGTCAACCTTGATTTTGAAATTCATCTGTGGCAATTTGAAAATGATCTCATCACAGTCGTGAGTTGGAATGCATTTGGCCAAGTTCGTTGGAAAACTTCCCGCTTGAAGCGAAACGAGATGATGGAGTCCGTGCTTTCTCTTCGAAAGATCGTCGTTGATGGAATCCCAGAAAAAAGTCGCATTCATTGCTGACCTAAAATGGTTCAAATCTACCAATACTCGACATAGCTTTGTCCAATCCCAGACTCGACAATTCTGGTTAGAAGTGAACTGTCCCCCGGAAAAAAAAATTTCAAGGAAGGGGTCTGAACTAGCCATAACCAACCCACACGTACTTAGCCGTAAAACCATTTGCCTTTGTCTGATATGTCTCCCAAAGAAATGCACATGTTGCTTGGGGCCCCATCGTTCCCATCCCGAAATAGTAGTAAAACGAAACATCTTTTCTTTGATACATTATGGTCTCATTTCTACTCCTGATGCAACCAATCCTGGGAAGAGATCTTAAAAGCGCCCCAGTCTAATTGAAAAAGGATCGAGTCATCGAGCAAGCTGGCTCTGCGGCTCTGCAATTTTCTTGTGAACTGCATTAGACCATAGTTTTGTCCCATGAGGTGGGTTCAGTGAACAGTGTACTACTTGCTACACGAGCGTACACCCTCACTGTAAGTACTTGATCATCACTTCTCGACTTGACATTCTCTCTGGTTCTCAGGATCGCGTCAGGATGATTATCCCGTCCCGTTATAAGGGTACGCGTCAAAGAATATTGCAACAAACAACAAGATCTTGACGGTCTCAGGCATTGGTTACAAAGATGCTTTAGTACCTCTCAGTCTTTTGGCCAATCATCGTTTTAGGCCCGACTTTTGCTCGGACTGTGTGCGTGTACTTTGCCCGAGTCAACCGAATGATGAGAAGCTGGATTGGATATGAAATAACCATATAATTGTCAAAGGTTTCTGAACTTGAACGCACTTACGTATTTAGTAGCTTGAATCGAGAACGATTCGGACAAACGGATGAAAGATGAGCATCATCAGTGCTAGTCTTCATCATTGGTAGGTAGAGCATGACCTAGTTACTTACTTGGTGAAGCTCGAAGATGATGCAACCGATGCTCCAGACATCACAAGGGTGCGACCATCCGAGCTCCAATATCACCTCCGGGGCCCGATAATGACGCGTGGACACCACGGAACTGTGGTGCTCCCATTCGAACGTGGCCGATCCAAAGTCGATGAGTTTGACGCGGGTGTCGCGCATCCGTCGCACAGGCTTCTTCACGTTGGTCACGTTCTCCGTGTACCAATCATTGGTCACGAATAGCACATTCTCCGGCTTCAAGTCCGTGTGGGTCACTTTATGGTCGTGCATAAACGCCACAGCTTGGCACAACTGCTGCGAGATGTGCCGGACCTGTTCCATGGGATACGGGGCGTAGCAATTGCTCTTGAGGAAGTCGAACACCGACTCGCCCAACACCTCAAAGGTCAAACACATGTGTCCGTAGTAGTTGAATGAATCAAACATGCGTACACACAAGAACTTGTTGTCGTGCTCCTTCGAGTTGAGCTTCTTCAAGACGTTGATTTCCAGTTTGGCAGCCTCACGATACTTGTGGATGTTCTTGATGATCTTGAGGGCAAAGTAGTTTTGGGTCTCCAAATCCTTCACTTTGGCCACTTTTCCGAATGTACCTTCGCCCAAATTCGAGACGATCTCATATCGCTCGCCAATCACATCCCCGATCAGATAAGCCAAATGTCCGTCCACATCATCCGCCACGGGTCTTTTTCGCAAGAACGTGGGACTGGAGACAGCCGAGACGACATTATTTGAATGCAGAGAGCTCGATATGGACATGGATGGCAAGCTTCCCACCCCATGACTCAAAGTTGTTCCACTTGTCGACAGGGGATTGTTCAAGAAATTCTTGGACGAGCCAACAGGTCGTACACTCGTGGGCGTGCTTAGCTCAGGATGGGACTCCTTAGATTTATTGGTGGACAGAATCTGATAAGCCAGACTATTGAGTACTAGGGATGAGCTATTGGGAGTCTGAGAGAGATGGTTGATCGACCGGATGGATCGACTGTGGCCTAGCAATGAGGAGTTGCCAATTGTGGATGCATTGCTCCCGTTACTGGTCGTACTACTGGCACTGGTGCTACTTTGACTGGCACTCCCACCGCTATTATTGCGTTTGGAGCTCTTGTTGAAGGCTCGTCGTCGATGATGAGGATGATGATGGGGATTGTGACGATGCGGGGAGTCTGGGTGACAATGGCTCAGAGGTTCATCCTCGTCCTCGTCCTCATCCTCGTCCTCGTCGTTGTTGTCATTATCATCGTCGTCGTTCAAGCAGGGAAGAGACGAGAATAGATCCAAATCCGTGGGTTTACCGCGGAAGCTGAAGGTGCGGAGGAAGCTCTCCTTGTTGTGGCCTCCGTCCGAGGACTTGAAGTTGTTATTGTTCAAGTTATTGTTCTTCTGGATGTAGTTATTATTATAAGCGTTATTATTCATGTTAGTGTTAGATGAGGACAGCACGTTATGACTGGAGTTCCTTTGAAGGCGACCCAATGTGGCCGACGAGAATGCGCAGCGGGGTTCGTGTTGTTGACTCGAGGCCGTTGACGTTTGAGAGTTGTATTTGCGGGTAGATGGCGCGGACAGATGATAATAATTGGATCTGGGGCTAGACACGGGCGTGACCTCGTTCTCATACCGCACATGGGGCGTCTTGTCAAAGTCGCTCAAGGAGGCGGTGGACGGGAGCTTGGACATTGACAGCTTCTGAGCCGACGAGCGACTGCGGAAACTGGCATTCCGAGACACGGTGCTATGACTGCGACGCACTTGATTGTTGCTTGGAGAAACGTTGGTTCGATCCCGACTTCGTCGCACACTCGAAACTGTTCCTTGTTGGTAGCTGGGAACACTCGAAGAACTCGTGGAACTACTCGAGGGTGGGACAGGGGTTTTGCTGGGCGGATTTGGGGTGCGTTCGGCCTTTCCGGGAATTGGGGCTTTGTAGGCTAATGTTCCGGCCGAGGCTAAACTCGAGACGGCCGAGGACGAGGCCGAATGGACCATGGCTTGATTTCCGTGGTGAGGACAGATGTTCTCTCGATGACTTCGTCGCAGACTAGATGATCGTCGAAATCCCCCGTAGAACTCTTCATCATTGCGAGTTCGTTTGATCATATTAGTGGGAGGATTGCCATAAAAGCCTGAGAATTGGCCCCCGCCACCTCCAGAGGACGACTTGGGAGAATGATGATTATTGGACGTCGAGAGAATCCGCTGATGAGTGGAATTCAAAGAAGACTGTCGGTGATAGGGCAGTGATGACAGGTCCATCTTTATTGATTTGATCCTTCTATTGTATCAAGATCTGAGTCGGGGTAATTGTGTGGATGTTTCAATGTTTCAATCACAAGGCTGATCGCTTGGTCAATAAAAATGCATTCTGACAATTCAGTGGTCCGTCGAGGGTGCTGACACTGAACGAGCTTGAAGAAAAGTGTCGGCTCAAGGGTTAATATTTCTCTCCCTGGTAGAGTTTATTCACGACTTTTTTTGCACCGCCAATTTTCTCCGTTTCCCTACGAATGGGGGTTTGCTTCCTCGTTCGTCTTATCCCAATAATCGGACGTGACTTACTCTCATGTTGCAACCCGTGGTCTTCGGGCTTTGTGAGCCTCTTGCACAAAACGAACTGGATGGTGTGTTGTACACGCACATCAATGGTACATTGAATAAGATGTGTGCTTTGGCAATGTTCACTGCCATCTGAGATTCAGGGGCTGAGAAAAGATGTTCTATTGAGGGATCTTGCACACTTATTTGACTTGGGTAAACACCACGGACAGAAAGTAGAGCAGTCGAAAAGAGAATAGGCATTGGACTGTTTGACTCGTCCCAACAAGTGGCACTCGGGTATCTATCTATCTATCTATCACACGCGATTGATCTGACGCTCAAGGAAATTGTTACAGTTTTACGAGCTCAACCTTGACTTTGAAAACTCATTAGCGTCTGATCAACTCGATCAGAATTGAGTGGCAAGCATGCCTCCACTCCTTCTCCATTGCTTGGAAGTAAGGTTGAGCACTACCATTGATGGGAAGATATCTTTCTTCTTGAAAACGAATTTTGAACCGACCACAACTTTCCGCGACGGAATCTGGGGTTGAGTTTGTGTTTGAGAGCTTTCGTTGTTAGGGTGTGTTAGTCCAAACAGATAAGAGTGCCAAATTTGTCTTCACTAAAGTCTTCTTGATCTTCACCTCACCCACCCCTCTTGTGCTTCACTCCTTGAACTCTTTTTTCGAATTCTCATGTGTGAATGCGTCTTCCTCTCTACCCTTGTGAAAGATTCAACAACTACTGAATCCATCCCAAATCTCATGCCTCCTTCACGTCGTCGTCGTCGTCCTCCCTTGTTCTCCTGATCCTCCTCCTCCTCCACCACATCCCCCTCATCACCACATTTCTTGTTGGCGACTCGCCGTGTGTAGCATGGACGAGTTGGATGTGCGAGTATATACTCTATGCTATGCATGAAGCTTGTACGTACGTAGATCGATCGCTCCATCCACGGTCTACCCTCGGAATCCTCCGAATAAGTTACCGTGCCGTGTGTAGTTGTCGCGTCGGTTGGTGAGGATATTTCTGACTTTGGGGCCAATCTTAGGCACATCTGAAGACATGAGCATGCACATACATACACACACACCACACACACATATACACACGCTCATCTCGTTGCCTATTTGGTGGCCAAGATGACAAGTGATGAGGATTCCATGGGAGCGGAGTTAGCCAGAGATCAAACTCGCACCCATGCTAAGCAACTTTTGTGTTGGTTCCATGTCAACTGGAATTGGCTTCTTTCCAAAGGTTCTATTCTAAAACACAGAATGTGTACTTTTTCATTGAATTCCATGGACATAGAACGGTACGCCAACAAAATCAGGGGCTCTGATTTGTTTTTCAACTCATGGAACATGACAAGGACGTTGGCCAGAGAATGAAGCGACAGCGAAACGCTGAAACGATCTGAAGAAGGAAGACGTGAAATGCGTCAAAATAGAGATCTACTTGAAGGGAGACGACCGTCAAAAGTGCAACTTGTCATCCCTCTTTTAGGTAAGATCTCACCAAAAGATGAACTAACTGATGTCTTCCATGAAATATGTACATTCCTCAAGTAACTTTAGGATTCGGTAAAAGCTCGCCGTAGAATGGATGTCCCAATAGATGTATTTCACACTACGACTCTACGACCCTCATTCTGCCGAAGCTTGTTCAACAAACGCAGTGAAATGTGCTTGTAAACATTGCGAAGGCATTCAAGGGAGGGGATGATCTACTTCCATTCCATATCCACCACCACTACTACCACCACTAACATGGATCATTAGACTTTGACAATCTGTTAGCAAATCCTTGGAATTGGCATTAGGTATACTATTCCGAGTAGCCCGCATCCTCAGAATTATTGTAGGTAGTGCAAGTCCTTTCAAAAAAGGACTTGCCATGAAATCGCCAAGAGGACTGAGTTGTCTAGTCAACCGGAACCTACTCGGTGTTTCCCCGATTGCACTAATCGGATGGAAAGTGCATTTGTACGCATATTTCGAGGCCTTCTCGTGGACGATCAAACTTGCATTAAACGATAAAACGACTGATTTAGAGATGTCCAAAGCCCATTTGATTGTCCACTTCATAGGAGAATCGTGTTGAAGGACAATCCATGGACAACCGAGCAGCTGTTCCAAAGATTCGGACAGTCAAGATTAGAAGCAACCAAACACACATTCACACACACACACACTCGTACACACACCATCACACCAGGGGCGAAATGGTTGCTTCAGGCATTTTCATATCTTTGCACGGATTCTTGCCAGATTGGAGACCCTCTCTCTCTCTCTCCCTTTTTGTGTTAGCACTGAGACATTTGTGAGGAAACCTAAATCACTGGATGTGGGTGAAGTTAATGCGTACTCTACAAAAGGCTGGTAATTCTACCTGAACTGACATACCTCTCAATTACATCTTGTTCATGAGCTAATGAAAGGAGGCTTGGGCTAGTGATTGGTGTCGTTTCTTAACAAGAAAAATGTCTCCGGTTCGCCTCCTTTCCTCCACCTTTGCTCAGGAAACCCTTACACGTGAACCACACCCATCATGTGATCAACCATAATGATATGGGTTGGACACAGGACAAGACAATGTTACCGCGTTATCCCATTTAATGTACGTATGTAGAGCCCCAGAATTGTGCAAATAGGGCCATTTTTGAATAATGTTAATCCTGCACATTCATACGCTCTCTTTTCCACCCAATCTCAGTATTCCCTTACCTGGTGCATTCCATGTGTTAAAGATTTGGCTGAAGATGGGGGCGCTTTGATACAGCTAGGCCACTTGATTGTCTGGATTGGGCGAGCTTTGCACCATGCAATGAGTCAACCTTGACCGGCTTTGAAAGTGACCTTCAACTTCTAATCTGACCAGAGGAATAATAATGCTGGGATTGGGGTTGTAATTTCAGACCCAGGTGATTTCAATGTGCCCTCTATGGTGGCTTTGTAGTTTAGTTCCTTTGCGTAGACTCCTATTAATTCTGAGCTGGAGAAAAAGTCGTCAACATGAATATTTAACCTGAGCTTAGAAGAGCCTTAATGATCTGATTTGACGTTGACGCGACAGTTGATGTCTTCGTTTGGTACATAATGAATGCGCATTACGCGGCTCTGATGCTGATGATAATTCAAAGTCCATTAGGGAGCAATCACATCCCAGCTTCGCTTTGACTGCTCCAGAAATCAGCAGGTCTCAATAGGTCGATCTTTGATAATCAGCGGATCATTAGCTTGGCAACGGAGCAACTGTACTTCCAAGTGCGCACTCAGCTCACACACGTATCCTGCACTCGCAGGAGGGTTCATACCTCATACCAGTCCCGCTCAATGCCCGTTGCCACCTTAAAGCTTGCCCATAATTAGGCTCGTTCTGACCATTACCTT
>NC_081445.1:6453464-6453809 GCF_007210705.1 Tigriopus californicus | reverse complement strand
GGGGGGGGGAGGGCGGCTCGCCTCAAGAACTAGGCAGATAATGAAAGTGCCTCAATCGGCCTTTTTCGCAAGCGAGACAGGGTGACTTGTAAAAGTGGAACCAATTGGTTGGGGAATTGTTCCTTGAACTGTGGCACTTTAAGATCCGGCGGCATTCAATTTGGTTCATGTTAAGTTAGGTATCATGATATTTCAGAAAACCACATCGAAACACATAAGAATTGCTCTTACCTTCCATTCAAGTCTGTTTTTTATCCTTAAGGATATGTGATTATATGGGCTCATTTTTTAGTGGCCCACCCTGTTTCATCACGTTTGAAGCCCCAGCCTAGTTCTCATATCTCA
>NC_081445.1:6452812-6453428 GCF_007210705.1 Tigriopus californicus | reverse complement strand
GTTGCATTCATTCATGCATGTATTGATGCATGCATGCATGCCCCCTCGCACACACACACACAAGTACACGCACGGTTGACAAGCTTCAATAATCTTCCTCCGGAACTTCAAAACACCACCAAGATATTATTATCATCATATTTAGAACAAGTATAATAACAACAACCACAAACCGCGTGAGTCCATCGCCCTCGGAACAGGGTTGGCATCCCTTCATATCACCTACTACTAGCATGTGACAGTCCGCAAGAGACTCACCCATCCAGCAACGATCGAGGGTGGTGCCCATCCAACCACGGTGCGAGAACCGCCCTGCCCTTCCCCTCTACTCCCTCTCCGCGTGATCTCAGTGACCCGCTTGAACCCGCAGTATGGGTGAACCCCATTGGGTGAACTCGTTCTGGGATGACGAGTTGTGGCTTCCCCCCAATGTGACGTGGAAAGACTTGGAGTCCACGGAGATTGTGCAGTATGCCAATTTCTACGATCTTTGGCTTCCCATTCCAGCCGCTTTCATCGTGATGAGTCTTCGAATTCTAATTGAAAGGTAAAAAAACTGGTTTATTGTCCGCTGATCATTCCCTGACAACTCGGTCCGAGCTAGATCTTATCGCTC
>NC_081445.1:6448083-6452776 GCF_007210705.1 Tigriopus californicus | reverse complement strand
GAATCAAGTACGAAATCATCAGTCCGACCACGACAAAGAGAGAGATAGCGCATTACGCGGCTCTGATGGCTGAATGATAAATTCAAAGTTCCATTAGGGAGCAATCACATCCCAGCTTCGCTTTGACTGCTCCAGAAATCAGCAGGTCTCAATAGGTCGATCTTGATAATCAGCGGATCATTAGCTTGGGCAACGGAGCAACTGTACTTCCAAGTGCGCACTCAGCTCACACACGTATCCTGCACTCGCAGGAGGGTTCATACCTCATACCCAGTCCCGCTCAATGCCCGTTGCCACCTAAAAGCTTGCCCATAATATACTCGTTCTGACCATTACCTTCGCGCGATACCAAGAGCTCAATAGGACAGCATCATACTCAAAAGGCATGAATGGAGCGAAGTTTAAAGTTGTTTGGTCGATCGACCCTTCAGTACTAGTAGAGCATCGCCACTGTATCTGACAACAAAGCTCAGCATGAAAACTACCGTACGCTTAGTGGGACGACGACGAGCCATGATATCTTCAATTTATGAGGGCTCTCCGAAATGAATTCAAGCTTGAGTGTTGCGATAACTCTTTATGGCTTCCTTAGGGACACTCTTCTTCTGGCCTCTCCCAATCCAGAATAGGATTGATAAGCCAGTTGTCATATTAGGGTGGCATTTGCCGCGACCAAACCAGTCAGGCATCGTCCTCCACATTTTCCTCCATGAACTCAGGAGTAGCAAGTAACGACGAGAGAAGCTCTCAGGATTTACCGCTATCCCACACCAATCCTCGCCATCGTAAATGAAGAATCGCCTATTTTTGGTCAACAAGATCAAAATGGTGATCCAGCACTTTTGGAGGTAGTAGTGTCCTTTTCCTTTGTGTCACTGGCAGCCATGTGATGATGGGGCTTCTTAGCGTGAATGGTGCAATTAATTTCCCATCACGTTGTACTGTACAGAGTACCTACCCTACAATATCGACAATACCTACAATGGTCCGGGATGGAGCAAACAGTCCGTCTCTGTCTTGAATAACTCGATCCTTAGATCGCGTGACGCGGTGAATTGGAAACAAGTTTGTAACGGTGTCCAACTGGTCGCACACCCTTGGGTCTACTTATGAATATCATATCAATGAACAGCAATTCATATCCAATATGGGAGTGGTGAGATCATCCGCGCCCGATCATCCTCATCAGAGTCATCATCGTGGTCGTTGTCCTCATCTGGAGCGTCATCGAGTAAGAACTCATTTATTCGCCAAGAGTACGTCTTGATCCCGTATTCCCCATTCGTCTTGAGCGAGATGCATTGCCCGGCAAAGAGACGGACGTTCTCATCTCATCTCGCACGTCGAGACTCGTTGAGTTCATTCAGTCAGACAGACCATACAATGTACACTGTACACACACGCAACAACGCAACATTTCCTGCCGATAATGTCCTACTTTTACACGTTTATAATTCTACCACCCGTGGCAATGGTGCCCATAGAAGTGCTCAAGACCAAGATTTAACATGGGTATGACTCATCCCAACATAGAGAACACCTTTTTGAAATTAGAGAAAATCTCTGCCGAGTTCCCACTGACAGCTACGGGCCATCCTGCTTGATGGCCAAAAAGTTCAATGGGTCGGGTTTCGATTTTACCAGGAAATTGCAATGCGTAGTTCATGACCACTGATGATAAAAAAATTGAGATGGGGCCACTGAAACTAATGTAATCGTACGTAGATAATGCGACAAAAATCCCATCAAATTGTACTTGGGGACAGATTCCATCCTGAGGGGCATTTCTGGATAATCTTCCAGCACGGATCGGCGAAGAAAATGCTATGAATCATCATGGGCGAAGCTTCAAAATAGGCATGCTCTTTTCGCTCACATTTGTACGAGCTGTACGTATGTACGAACCAAACAATTCATCCCGAGACGCCAAGAATTGGAAGAAAGCCGCCATCGGCGCCGCACCAAATTGAAAATGGAGGACCATATTTCCTGGCCAAAATTGGCATAAAAACAGCCCAATACAAGCCAATGAAATCCCGTCTACACAAATCGGGGTACGTTTTGGAATGGTTCGTTCAGAGCCATCTGATAGCTGAAATAGGGAGATTGGCAGTCTGAAATGAGATGACCTCATCCATGAATCATGCTCAAAGAAATCTAGAAAATGATATTCCAGATGTGTTCAAATAAATGTTCCTGAAATCCTTCGAACTGGGGCACCACTTGGAAAGGGGCAATGATGATTCAAGCATTAGCATTTCCGAACCAAGAAAACCCTCTTCTCCGTCTCATTTAGCACAGCTGTTAAATTTGTCCATTATTGCCGGGTTGATGGCACACGTGGTTCTTCCTACGGTAGGTGAGTTGTTGTTCTTCCGACATCAGACATCATTTGGACTTGTGGATGCAACGAGTTATAATTGGGTCATTAATTATCCTATTTTTGATGTCCTGATAGGAGGCAAGTTTAAACGAACTAACTGATCAGCATTAACAATGCCGTATTTGACCATCCGTTTGCCAAGAAAGGTATCCAAACAATTTGTTTTATTCTTCCTATTAGTATATCTAAGCTTTTGCAACTTGTTTAGACGCAAAACCAGAACGTGATCTAAGAGTGTCTAAAAGCCAAACAAACAACCCAATCATCAATCGATGTTCCGCTTTTTTTTCGGGATGTCCACGATCCATACCCGTTTAGGAAGTTTTGATCTAGACAGATTCGACACGATGTTGAGGGCAAGATGTCGATGCCAAGACCGGTTAACCCGCCACTAAAATGGATTGTGGGATTGTATTTTGAAATGGAGTCCTTTTCAGGTATTCATACTGATCGTTTCTCGAAGCAGGGCTGAATGCGACGCTGCTCCATGTACGTACTACACATTACACTCATCGCGAACCCATCGATAGGAAAGGCAATCCCTCAATACCTGGACTAGAAATATCCAATCTGTGGGAAAAATAGATTCAGATCACACATAATAATAACGGCTACCTTTTCTACTGTAGTAACTATCAATGCTAGGACTGCTACACTACTAAGATTACGACCACCATCATTGGGTTTGTGCAATATCCGAACATCTGGAATGAGAAGGAAGTTGAAAAGACATGAAATGGGTTCGTTTCGGGGAACAAATATCTTTTCTCCCCCATCTGAGTCGGCCAATGATGATCACATTGCGACACATGGTTTACCTTTCCAATAGGACTCATGTCATCCAAAACGTCCTCGACGCATTTCAAATTGGCAGACTTAAAAAAGCTAGTACACATGATTGTGTTATCAGAATGTGGTCACCCCTCGTGTTTCCTGCCAACTTTGTACTCAGCTCGATGCCGAAGCTCCCCGTGTTCACTTCTCATTATAGTTACGGCAGATCGGTGTAACAAATTGGCGATATTTTTCCGACACCAAATTGAAAAGGTTGTTCACATTTCGTTGAAGTGCGCTAGCACACGCGTACACTTCTTAAATCTTGAAAGTCTTTGTCTACGTCCCTTTTTCATTCTGCATATTACACCTCACAATCTGGTTGTTATGCCGTCGTCTTGTTCTAATGCCGGGTCCGCTCACGCTACAAAGATCAAGATGGGCTGTTGTCCATTTAAGGCATCAACTGAACTGTTAATCCTCGTTGGATAACCATGTCAAAGGACGAACCACGGACCCATGATGTCATGGATGGGAGAAAAACGAAGGGCATGAAGTGCACTGACTCAGCTATCCGAACCCTATTGGCACAAGTCCCAAGGCTCCAGCAAACCTGAAATCAAGCAAGTAGTCGGGACTCGGGAATATAACCGGTTTGCTCGTCGGTCAAATTCTGCTCTACTACTGAAACAATGAGTCCGATGGGCAAATGACCATACACAGAGTCTTGTGGTACTGGCTGGCAACGTGAGTTTTGATAAGCCCGAGAAGGTTAATAATCCCCTGCCGCAAATTGTGGTTGTTGGACCGGGTCGTTCTGGCCTGAGAATGCGGGAGGAGCCTCCGGGGAAACGTCTTGAGATTTGGATAAGCAGACAAAGACAATAGTAGAGGATTCGTCATTGATTGTCACGAACGTCCGCTAATGTACGTACGTAATGTACGGTACAGTACACGCACAACACGAGGCAAATGTGGCAAGTGGAATTGGGAGACCTTTGAGTCCGTGTGCTCATCCGATTTGTCAAAACATCTCTTTGTACAATGAGTCGACAATTGGAGTCTTGTATACAGTTAAATTCAAGAACTAGGGAGAAGAGATGGTATGAGGACACTTTCAATTGAAATTGATATACATTTGGTTAGCCCTTACCTAAACTTTTTTTACAATTGGCAAGCCCGTTAGTTGTCATGAACATGTCGTTTAAATCTCAACTCAGGTCGGCCACGACCGAATGGAACGAGTAAGGAGTAATATTATAAAAGTGAGATAATTCATGCAGCCAGACAAACAGAGTGTCATAGAGATCTCTCCGAGGCATTTGGTGCGACCACATAGACTATCTTGAAATAGACTTGTGATTAAATAGATGATCATGTGCAATCACTGAAGGCATTCTCCCTCACTACATGTGCTCTATAGGTACGGTACCTGTGCTGTTTATAACTCAGCACTCCAAATGGAAGCCACAGAATCGATATCAATCGAGATTTTATTGTATGTAGTGTTGGCTGTTTGATGATGCGTAACATGTA
>NC_081445.1:6432885-6448058 GCF_007210705.1 Tigriopus californicus | reverse complement strand
TGCTCAAGTTAGAACTCTCCTGTACTTGACTGCCAGGACGCAAAAAACCAGAAGACATGGAAGGAAAAATAGGCATAATAATCACGAACCATCGTAAAGGACGTGACACCCAGATTTCGCCATCCACGGACTACTTGAGCCTTGGATTTAGTCTAATGGTGTTTGTGGGTCTGAACAATTATCTAAGAATTCCATCCTGGCTTCCTATCATCTGTCCATGGAATGGCTATTATTAGTGAACCTGGCACTAATTTTGGAGGGACTCTATATTTAAAATTTTGTGGTAATCTATTTGGGGAAAAAGTTCGACATGGAACTATCAAATAAAACCTCTTCAAGAGTTTCGTGATCGGTATCTGAATAGCCAGTGACGTTACTCGTCTAAACACGATGGCTATTTCCTGATTCCGTATTATGAGACAGTTTTGCGGTGACAATTGCGGAATTCAAGCCCTTGGTAATTATTCCAGGATAGGGAAGGAATTTCTAGCGTACGTATTCATGTACGGCTGGTCTTTCCCAGCAAAGAAGCGAGCGGTGTCTGTCTGTAGAGCGACTACGTACATACGTACACCAACGGATCATTCATTGGTGGCATTTTGAAGAATCAAGCCCTTCAACGATCCTGAGCTATTATCCTGGACATTCATGGAACCAATCAGCCTCGACAAATCATCTGAATGGGGCCTTCTATGTAGAATTGTTTTGAGCGCTCCGTTCTCGTGCGTAGGCGGATACTTCCAATTATTGAAGCGATTTGGAAATGATGAATCTCTGCCTCGAAAGGTTCTTTGCGGTCAACACATAGAATAAGACGACAGCTATCAAGACATCATCTTGCATCGCGGTTGGTTGGTCGTTTGGTTGGTCAATCGGTCGGTTGAGAGAGAGAGAGAAGGACAGACTAGAATGGGATGGATTTCGAGCCTCCAATTACTCATAAGGAGTGATTGAAATGGGGTGGTCCCGTTGTAGTATACTCTTTTCCGAATAATGGAACGAACTGGATGGAGGCGGGTTCTTTACGAAAATGCGGTATGAAATGAGAGGTTTGAGGCTTTCCAGAAATTGATAGCAAAGAAAAAGAAAAGGTTTGAATACAATTTTTTTCAACGACAATCGCCACCCACCGAAAACCTCACATCTACCCAAGAATTCTGGTATCTACCAAAGTACCAGCTCCAATGATCAAAACCATTTCTCCCTGCTTATTTTCCACTGTTTAGTATTTCCATGATGGAATGCTGGGTTCAACAGGAAATGTTTTCCTCTCTTTTTATAAATGACCAGCCTCACTCTACCTACTCTGGGTTATCTGAATTGATTGCTTACCCGAATCACATTAAGGATGAGGTGATCTCAAAATACCCGTTATTTCATCATTAATATTCAGCCTATTTGAAGAGTGCTTCACTAGTGCGCCTTCTGGTCACTTAATTCTCATTAATGGCTCATTTTTTCACTTTGAAGTGTTTGTGGTACTGTATATTTGAATTCTAATGAACATCTAACGTCGTTACCAGATAAAGAACGGGGTGTAAAGCAGGTGATCTTCGATTTCATGATATTTCCGAACGACCGGACCCAAAAATTGTTTACCTCGGATTGGCATCTTGAATTTCTGATGATGATGATGATGATCGTATCTTCATGATGAGAAGCTAGATTTTTTTTTTTTGCAGGTTCATAATGAGTTGAACTACAACGAACAAGATTCATCGTAACTGTTCTTCTTCCAATGCAAATTGAATAGTCCTCAAGGACATTGGTGACCAGCAATCAGCACTTGACTGATGACAAACGCACACAAAGCCAACGAACGAACTGACATCGTACCTGTGAGCTACTATGAGCTAGAGGTGTGCGTCTGTACTAAAAATGTGTTTGTCCAACAACCCTCAACTCTTTTGAACTTTTTTCCACAAAGTTCAACCACCACTTGAATGATCTTTCATCTTTGACTTACCTCATGTTGAAAGTGCGTGTATCCGATGAAAAAACAGCCCTCATTTACACTCAGGTGTGGAAGGAATTGAGATTGAGTGAACGAAATTTGCGGGGAAAATGAAGCAAGGGTAACTGTACAGAGCACAATTGACTCTGAAGTGCTTGGCCCTTTAACTTGGGTCGAAACAAGATCACATCATTACCAAAGCATCCTTCTTTCCCCGGCATTTTTCTTTTCTTCCAAAAGTGTGTACCTACCTACTTGGTGGCCCTTTGATCTGTGCGAGAGCTCCATAATTAGCAAAAGTCACGGCAAGGAATCCGTCACAGTCAAGGTCTGTCTGGCACATTGGCCCCGGCTTCAAATGTCCCTGCAATCTTGACACCACCAACCAACCAACCAAATAACCAGGTACTTTGAGGACAAGCATTAAAGGAAATGATTTTGAAACTCCACACTTCTCCCATGTGTGAGAGTACACATATCTCAATGTGTATCTGTGTGCACTGGTTGGTTCGTTGATTTGTCGTGTAACCTTCAGCACCACCGGCAAAGGACTGCAGCAGTGCTTATCTACGTTATTAATTGGGGTCGACATTTACAAATATTCCGCTAGCAATCATTGTTCAATGTTTAGTAATAACTCAGTCATAAGTCATCTTTTGTTGTTGAACCTGGCGAACCGTTCCTCCAAGAATCCTAACGGACCTACTTAACGATAATCTCGGGTGCTTCAATTTCTGGAGGCAGCGCTTCTTTGAAGATCTCATTCAACGTAAAATTGGTCATAGCTAAGTCTATGTAGTGTGACCTCGTTGAAATCCAATCCAATCACAAAGATGTCCAACCCAATAAGTGGATAGATAGACGGAGGCAACACATAAACAACAAAGATCCGAGTACTTCCAATTAAAGTCCATGTTCATCTCCATGTCAAGGACGGTTCATCGCATTCGCTGGCGATTGGCAACACTTTCATGGACGATCTTGGATTAGGAGTAGTTACATCAACCGAACTCGAGTCCAATAAATACGGGAATGCGTATCAACAACTGGGTTGCAGTCGGTTGGAATGGAGCATCATTGAATGCCTTGCCAAAATGTAATCGCATAGTAATTATGCACGGGTGGATCCAGACAGACTTTGATTGAGTGGTTAGTTGAGCACGAGACAAGAGGGTACCTACAGTTGAGCCCAAACCTATTGGCACTCTTCCACGCAAAACCCGATGATCAAGAGGAATGATTCATCTTTGGCCACTCCAAGGCTTGCCAATAGTATTGTTCTCAATTGTTGCAATCATTTTCGGGTGTAATCGTATCAATTGATACTCGCTCGTTTTATGTCTACGGACTACATATCGATATTGGATGAGTCGGTTTCTGGTTCTTCGCAATGTGAACGCTTTAGATGCATGAAAAGATGGCATTGTCCTGGCATGGGACCAATCCAGATTATCCTCGAAACGATGCGAAATCACGAACTCTAGAGAGACCGAATGGACATTTTGTCCATAGATGTTGTTGATGGAGCAGAGGTGGAGTCTCACGCTACAGACTCGATCTATCCCTTCTTAATGGCATAAATGAACCAACCAACCAACCAACCAGCAAAAAAGGCCCCACTAGCCAGTCAACCAGTCAACCCCAATGAATGCGTCATAGGATTGCAAGAGTCATTGCCTCATTGGCATCACTGGCTTGTCATGAAAGGAAACATGGAGGAGCTATTTAGTGCACGTTTGTCTTGTATCAAGACCAATATTTTTGGGGTGGTATTTCAAGAATGAGAGCCCACGTCTCAACTTCCTCATCACGCGGCTTGTAACCACAACAACATCAACAACAACAATAGCAATAGCGACGACAGCAAATATTTGGTAGATCTGGTCCGGTTTTTTTCTGCAAACCTCATGAAAAAAAGCTAAGTGTGGTCTGAATTATTAACAACTCGAGAAGCGCTTCCCTTTTAGCATTAACATTTAGTGAAAAGCGTGTTCAAGTTGGGATCCCAAACCTTCGCCTTCCTGAAAGTTCACTCACATTTCCTTTCGGATTGGCACAAATACGCCGCTCGTAGGAACAAGTAGAGCCCCAAGTGTCCGTATCTCTGGAATCAACGAGGAAGCTCCATTCATTTCCACCATCACTTTTTTGCCCGCCATTGTACCGGAATGTAGCCACAACTTGGCTTGAACGTCATTGAGCAAGGGAAGGAATGAATTCCTCTCGGATTGATGCGAACACAATCTAGATCTTCCGTAGCGAGCGAGTAGAAGGGAGCACTTGGGTGCATTCGCCCGCCATCCGATGTTCAATTGAGACCGGAACCTCAGGGAATCGTTGAGTTGAGGTAAGTAACCCTGGCAAAAAAGCCCGATTCCTTCATCACATTAGTCTTCAATTTTACGTGTAACAACGAGATTTCGACCACGTGTACTGCCATATATGAAGCATACGCGTACTTTGGGTGGCCAATGAGCAACAACTTCCTAGACATTGGGCTTGGGAAAAGGAATTTCTTTAGGTGAAGTAATGCATGAAAATGAAATCGTAGGAAGAGCGCAAACATCACATTTTGAAGGAAGCTTATCCAAATATGAATGAAACTGATCTTTAAGAGTAGCAAGCATCGTTCACTAATGATGTTTTTACATGATAAGAGCTTCAAGTTGAATCTGAAATGCATGGCTATGTATAGAGTACCTAAATGCAAGTAGAATATTAATTGGATACTTGTTTACTTTGAAGTAAACTGGTTTCCAACGACGATTATGCGTTTTCAAGTTTGAAGGGTTTTAGGAAACTGAAACAATGTAATTCGAATCAATTTGAAATTTTTCCAATGTATTGTCTCACTTCGAAAGCTGGGATTACTTAAAGTTCTGCCTGTTATGTGGTTGATACGTGGGAAAAATGTCGTCGTGATCTTGATCGCCATAAAAAAGATACATTAGATTTCAAAGCGCTTCTCGTCTCATCTAAGATCTCTGATAAGTGAATAGAGTCATTTCTTCTTCAGCACAAAAGCCACAAAACCCTTTTAATTGTTGTTTAATGAAGCTCCTTGACTAACTCTATGATCATACTGCCCTTTCGGGTCTACTTGGCCATGTTTATCTTTTACCTCAACATGAAGATCTGATTTTATAACATTGAGTTCCACTTTTTGCATCGGTTGAAAAAAAACCGTCAATGTTTAGCAACAACAAGGGCGGAACTTCTTGCTTGGTAAATTGTCAGTTCCCTGCGATCACGATATTGCTCTCAAATGTCTCGAATCTTTTTCCCCCTGGGGCCACCCAACATTGCCAGGACGACATCAGCCTAAAACTCCAATCATAGTTGCTGATGCAGGCACGCAATTTTGTCAACCTCCTGGGTCTTAGGCCCTAGGTCCTGGCATAGGGCCTCCGGTAAGCTATCATTGGGTCATTGGTGCGTGCCTGGGTGTGCCTTTGCTTGGAATTTGGGTGGAATGAGGGTACGAGATGTCAATATCGAAAAGCCATTGTCATGCCATGTGTGGAATTTCATCGCCATCATCGGGGCAAGTGTAATTGACTTCTTGAATTTGCGGAAGCACATTTGCTGCGTGTACGCTCGTATGTACAATTTGTTGCTGCCTTCGTCATCGTCGTCGTCGTTGTTGTCCTCGTTGTTTTATAATTTAGAGCCCCGATGTTTG
Source organism: Tigriopus californicus (assembly GCF_007210705.1). Taxonomy (NCBI): domain Eukaryota; kingdom Metazoa; phylum Arthropoda; class Copepoda; order Harpacticoida; family Harpacticidae; genus Tigriopus; species Tigriopus californicus. The sequence continues at coordinate 6,442,422 of NC_081445.1, read as the reverse complement.
CTGTCATGGCTTTGGGCTCAACTGATTGACCCAAAGTCTCCTTTGGTGATGAGGGCCCTTATCTCCTGGAGCCACTTATTCACTCATACCCTGACACACCTGACACGACAAGGCTCACCACCACCCCAGAAGACCTTTGAATGCCCAAACCAGCAGCCCATCTGTTCGTTCCTCCATCTGTATGTACCAACTTATCAAGTTTCGTGCTTTAATTATGATTTGCAGCGTTGGAGATACCGCAATAAAGCTCGAATGAGAAAGAATCGAGTGTAGAGCAGTGGGCCTCTGGCATGTTTTGTTTGGCCATCCAGGAAGGGCATGAGGTGCTGGAGTTAAATGTTTCACATCCCTTCCAGCTCCTCCAGGATGCGGCTCAAGATTCAAGTGTTTCATTGACATCGGATGGAGTGCAAGAGGCGTCTTGAGTTGCGATTGAAGGAACGAAGAACGTACGAGAACGATCGAGCCAAGGACTCGAAGCTCGTTCGAACTTCCAAGAAGGGAAGACAAGTAATGACTTCAAATGGTGCGAGGGGATGAACGGACTAAACTTAGGAAATGATCTTAGCATTATTTATTAAAATTCACTATTTCAGCCTCAATCAACAATGGTTTTTTCATTGGATTGATAAAAAGGCTGAAAATCAATTTGATTGTCAATCAGGGGAAACTACGAAGTTCAAAGTAAATAACAAAGAGGAACTCAATACTTTAGGCCATGATTTTTTTAAAATTATGAATGTCAGGACCCAAGGCACCGGATTCCTGGGTTGTTGGGAGGACATTCGCATTTGTTTGGTGCGAATTTTTCATTTCTGTTTGGACTTGTCCTCGTAAGTGATTGCCCGAATGGGGTAGAAGACTGAGCATTAAAATTCGGAGGACGAAATTGCCCACCAAAGGGACGAACGTCCATGGTAAAAAAAACCCTTCCAGTATTGAGAATGATAAGTTATCGTCCTAATGGGCTTCACATAGGATAAATGGAGGAAAATTGCCCAAAATTGAATTAATGTCCATGTTTTGCCATGAATCTCTTGAGTAAGAACGCACAATAGAAACGACCCTGTGTGTGTGTGTATGTTTGAGAGCCTGAATGAATTTGGCCACTTTTTCTGCCAATTACCACAGAAAATGCAAATTCCTCCTTACTCTTGCCTACACAATCTTTCGGTCTTTCTTATAAATCAATATCTCATATTGAGGGTTGGGCTCATAATCGGTGTTTTAATTGCTGCCAAAATGTCGTTCCAGTTGGAGAGATGACTCTCCAAACGAGTCTTTCAAACCTCCACCTCAATTCGAAATTGGTCTTTGTCTTTTGGAACAACTCCTCATCCATCCTACCTACTGCCTCTCCTTCTTCTGCAACTCCACTATCGATCTTTGGGATCATAGCGGGCTGATTTGTGAACCAGTTGGAGAAAAAAGCAAGAGGCACTCTCCGCTCATTCGGGGTGTCTCAAAAGCTTCCGGGACCTTTTTTATCAAATGAGTGAGTAATGGCTCAAAATCTTAAAAACTCCGTTGGGAAAACCATGAACTTCAGGTCCATTTCCCTTTGTTCCTTGGTCAAGTGCTCCATATAGATAAAATAGCTGTGTGTGTGCCGCAGGGTTGCAACCTCTCGTCTCTCAGAGGTACGCGCGTAGCTTCCAGAGCAAGAACATTTCATCCGCAGAGGGGACCTGGCAAGAGTTGAGGATCTTTCAAACACCCTGGATTGCAAAAGCCCGCAGGCCTTGGTGATCTTGAACAAATGTCCTCATTCTCTGCACTAATCTTTCGTGTGACATGGCGAGAGCCAACCCTTTTCAATCTGGGCATCCTTCATTCTCATCTTCACCCACTGTAAAGTCTCCAATTCTATCGAACTCCGTCCACCTCAATGGGTTATGAAACGTGGGAAAGGTAGTATTTCATCTCAGTGATGGTGCATGATTGTTCGCGTACTTCGGATCGTACATAACGGCCCATGTGTTTGGACACACCTTTGTGAGGTGGGAGGAATTTTATGCAGTCAGACAAGTTGACGTGGACGTGGGCGGCAAAATGGCAACAACATTCGATTATTGCACTCACCAAGAACACCACGAGCACCTTTCTTTGTGGATTCAGAAGTAAAGAACACCATTCGGGGGAGGCAAATCGGGCAATGCATGGCGGCACAATCAAGGAGTGGATTTGATAACTGATAAGCACAAATCGGCGATTAGTTCGGGGAGGGACTGCGGCACATTACACGCCCAGGTACATGTTACTCATTTCTTGAAGATGATTACGATTACATGAGCACCAACATGGTTCGTAATCTCAAATTTCAGATGGAGCAATGACTCAAAATTATTCATTGATCTCCTCATTTTTGGAAGCTGACCAACCACACCTCTCAGCTAATTGCAGATCTAATCTGAAGAGGTTGTTGGTGTTAGTTCGAACTAGGATTTGTATGTGTTGATTGATAAAGTTGTTGAACCGTCGAATCGAAAAGAGTCACATTCGTCAGTGGAAGAAAATCAATCCACAAGACGTAAACAATTAGGCAAACTATCTGAAAGAAACTGGTTTGGGTGATGTCATCTGTTTTGCTTCAGATGGCTTCAAATCATGTGGGACGAAAATTTGACACTTTTTGCTCATTGTGACTGAACAAAAAGTGGTGTTACTTCTAGATGAGCTATAACTCGGGAAATAATGAGGGGTGGGGAGGCTCCGGAGATAACGAAAAGTAATTTCAAGTCCAAATTTTATAGTTATAGTGAACACCTAAAACTTCTCTCGTTCAGCGAGAAGTGATCAAGATTGCCAAATTGGCTCCAATGGCCTTTTGTTCTTGACCATCACTCAATCATGTTTCAAGCTCAGATATTGATTGCATGTTCGCATCCATTAAGGACCTGAACGATTAGAGAAGCGATATGTGCCTGAATTGACCAACCAGGTGTCATATATCTATCGCTAGGACTCTCTTGATTAAGCTCTCTATGACTTATGTAACTAAAACGGCACACTTTTTGTCGTTGATCCGAGAGGGTTTGTAGCATAAAACCATTGGCAAACTGAAATTGATGGACGAGCTTCAACTTGGGTTGGTTACTCGAAGACTCATGTCGTATTTGTTTCATTCTTGTGCAGCTTGAGTGCTCTCCTTGACAAAGACATTTGCACATTTGTCCCTTTTAAGCAGAAGTCACAAGTGGATAAGGGTCGTTGTTCGATAATGAATGTACGACGACGTTAACACGTTCGAGCTAAACAAAGAGCAAATCCTCGTCATCCCAATTGAACGTTGAAGCCGTTGAAACCCTCGCGAGGTCTGCATACTGTATGTCAGTAAGATATGTTCTACGTCAAAAAATCCAACAGGAATCAGAGAGATGTAGACGAGGTTCTCGAGATTCAGGGCCAAGGGCGAAATAAGTGTCAAGAACAAGTCTTCGTGCCACAATAGAGGGATCGAAATGCGTCAGTGAGAACAAAGATTCGACTTATTTGCCATGATGGCTGGCTGGCTGGCCGACTGACTGACTGGCTGACTGGGTTTGCCTGGCCTGACTGGCGACGACGGTTGGAGCCCTCTCGGAGTGAATCTCCGATTTGGAATTATCGACGCAGCAGACTACCTAATTTGGCAATAACAGCCCACCCTCGATTACAGAATACAGAAGCAGATAGACTACTCCGCAAAGCCAATCGGTATGAAGGTCAGCCAGACTGGCAAAGGATTTCACAAATCTCGCCGCCAAAATGATTCACACCCATTGCGTTATTTGTTTTATGTCCTAAAACAGGTTAATTTGTCGGAGCCCAAGCAAAATGTTCTCCACATTTTTGCGCCAAATGAAGAAAGTGGAGCAGAGTGATCTAAAAGGCAAGGCGAGCAAGGCATGTCTTTTCTCCCCAGATGTCGTGTGTTCAAATCCTACACTTGGAAGTCAACGTATTTAAATGAGGAGAAATGGTGTAGTAGTAACTAGCGTTGTTCCCCAACAAGGTAGAGGTCTCCGGTTCGCTTCTCCTCCTCGACCTTTCTTCAGGATATTTTTAGACGCTAGCCACATGTATAGACCAAAGAACCCATCTGATCCTGGACAAAAATCAAGACTGCATTATCGCTGGCTTCGATAGCCGCCAAGGATCACCCTCGAACCAATTCAAAAACCGAGAAATTGTCAGCAAACGAGTTGTGACTGCACTTGACTGTCGCAAAAACCATTGGTGATGTTATTGTCGAGCAGTACGAATTCGGCATCGATTTGGTGAATTACGTTATTCTCAGGTCGCTATGACTGTATTTCAATTTGAGCTCGATCGAACGACTAAGTCAAAAGTTATGTCCTCTCAAAATGGTGCTCATAACAGGGCACAGAATGAATGAGCTCGCCATCTCATGGTAATTGATTACCACAAGAGGGCTGATTCATTCATCCCATGTCGAGTTATTCGTTGCGCTATAAGAGGGCATAATTTTGATCGAGAAGAAAATTAAGATATGTCATTGCTGTGACCAGCAGTCAACATCATTTGAAGTACGTGTAAAAGGCAATTCGCTCACTCACTTGAAGAAGTTAATTTTGAACGCTATCATCCCTGTCCATATTCCAGAAGTCTGTGGTTGTTCGCAGTTTGCCATAATATTGATTGTCCTTGCACATGTCCAGCGTTTTATACTAAAGGCATGAACTTAACTAAAGCAGTCAAACCGAATTTGATGTTGTTGTAATGAAAGTCAGGTTTGGTTAAGTGAATAGAATGTGCATTGTTCCGTTTACCTGCAATTGTTTTTACTGCCTATCAGAGTCATCAAGTTGAAATTTTACTTTTCATTCTTCTTTTAAAACTGGATTAGTTTATTTTTAGCAAATTTCAGTTTTAAAGCTCACTTTGCATTGTAAGGTTTCAGAGAATATTTTTTCCTCATGACCACCGTTAATGAGTATTTTATTGTTTGAGATGGAGGTTTCAAGCATTTTTTTATCGTCTCTATTCACAATCCTCATCGCTAAAGTTAGATTACTAACACCTTTTTTATACATTTTCTTCATATGTTATTGCGAGGGCGAAACCTCATTGAATCTCACATTTGAGTGAATGCGTACAGGCATTGACTATGACGTAAGTTGGTTGGTTGATCCTATGGCGGACATCAGGGTGGGAAATTTTGGGGATCAGCTTGACGTTTGGACACCAAGTGGACAAAAGTGTCCAAAAGCGGGCACAAGGTTTTCAAAAGTAAGTACAATTGCCCCAAAGGTGGGTAGACAAGCAATAACTTCTGAACCCTAATTCATGTAACATTTTTGACTAATCTATATATTAACCAACAAATGGAATCAATGATTGAAGAAATGTTAACTTTGTGGATATACTGTACATATACATTAACTAGCAACTAATCTTTGTAGAAATCATTTCACTAATGCTTGTAATTTGATGATTTTAATAAACTATATTGATAAAATGCAGCATTGTAAATTTAAACAAATACCATTTGTCTAAGTTAATGAGAACATTAATGCATTCTGAATGTTAAGAAGTTAAAGCCAAGCTACAATCAGGGCGTCTATTAGCTGGCAATTTTTACTAAAAATTGACCTTATTTTTGCACTCTTTTGGACAAGGGTGGAAGAAAGTGTCCAAAAATGAAACGACCACCCTTTAATGATGGTACATGCCGACTTTTATGTGTTGAGTTGTAAGTCATACGAGGTCTGGTCATGATTTCACATAGTTTTGGAGTCTCATAATTGCTCTGTTTAGTTTCACAAATGAGGGACAAAGATTGGACCAAAACGAAACAGAAGGACTTTTTTGCCAATAGGTAGCTTAAGTGGATATAGACAATATGGAGAATGCTAATTTTCACACAGAGGTTGCAGTAGACTAGTTTATTTTCAGATTACGAGGTGATCCTCCTGTAAATGCATGTAGTACTATCAAGATCCTTATGGATCTGATGTCCTTTAGCGTCCTTTAACAATCCTGATCCTATTAGAGGAGCAAATGCCATTGAGAGAATGTCAATCCAAATTTGACGAGCGAAAAGACCTGAGTGATGGTGAAGTTAGTTAGGTTGCGTGACTACTCCTAACTTGTTACGTTTTACTCCCTAACTTGGATTGTTTTTCGCTTTAAAACAAAATAGATATTTGAAACAACAGAGCTATGGCTTTACATCCATCGTCTCGCAATAGTTTGTTGATGTACTTGGCTACTGAACTAGAAAAGACCCAAATGATCTGGCTAGCAGAGTGAAAATGGTTCCAATGTTCATTGTAGCAGAACGCAGCTATTTCCCGAATACAGCGGACAACCTGTTTCATTTGCGTACGAGCTAACCCCCCCTAAGGTCTAGCAAACTCAGCGTTTCGTCCTGCTTTCATTCATTGAGCGCAAGCGCAGAGAACCGTATTCTTGGGAACCATCCTTCATTCCTTCCTCCTGCTTGCTTCCGGGCCTTCCTTCCTCCATGTATTCATTCTTTGGATCTCTTCTGTAAGGTTCGCTAAGGTCGTTTCTATTGGCATTGTTACAAAATGCAAGGTAGGAACAAAAGCGACAGCTGGCGGTCTTTTCTGGCCTCTATCACAAACCATATATCTTATAACCTTTATTTGCGACTCAAGATCAGGTCAATTTGCGCCCAAGAGGCTCGCAGGAGATAGATAATAATATCAAAATTGATTGTGCCTGAGGACTCAAGTTCAAAGGACATCACAACATGTTCCAAGTTGTGACCCTAGTTTAGGACAAAAAAAAGTAACATGGGGATTCTTTTCGGAACGGCATACGAGGGACTAGATTTTGTTGCAAAGACATTAAAACTACCAATTAAAGAAAGAAATTTTGCTAATTTTCGGATCCACCATCCAAAAATTACTTCCCTTCGTTCCCTCTAATAGTTAACGGACGGGAAGCCGAGGTCATTAAAAGGACATTAATGGAAACTTGAGCAAACAAAAGTATAATCGTATGAGGGCATTTTTAAAAAGTTCCAGAGACCGACAGCAACAAGTTTGCTTCTGGTCACATGTTCATTTTTCGCTCAAAAAGTACATGATATGCTTTCATGCAACCTTTGAAGCATTTAGGCCAATATCTTATTGATCCTTCCTTTCGTTTGGGCCCTTGGAAGTTCTATGGAGGGCCCTGTGGGACACCCATAATGTCAAGTTGAATGTTCCACAGGGTTCCATATTTGGTCCTCTCCTTTTCATAAACTTCAAATCTACATTTGGGTAGGTGAGATATAATATGACTTTGAAGGGCATGAAATTCCGCTCAATGACCTTAGGGTCAACACGCCTTTGAACACTCCATTCTTAGATAACGGAGGTTTAAAAATGTTGCACAGGTTCGTCGATGAAGGATTGAGGGGTTTCAAGGTAATGGAAAGTTTAATGAGCCTTTTATAGTTGAAGGTAGGAAAAGTTTTTGAACATATTGAACGCTTAAGACCAGAGATTATGCCTGAGGGTGAGAGCCTCAGTTCAAGGATATCACAACAGGTATGACGATGCTAATTCGCTTCAAGTAAATTGTTCCGCCACGTCTTGAATAAATAGGGTCCCCTTATATTATAAAAGATCGGACAGGTTCAGATATGTTTTACATGGAACATTGCGGAAATGAGAGAGCTTTTGTTTTGAGAGAGAATGGAAATGTTGGGATTGAACAGGATTCAATTAAGGTACGAAAGGTATTTGAAGGTATGTGTTATCAAACGCATTCACGAGCTTTGTCCCAACCCAGGTTTTAGGCCGATTGTGGGGACCAAAGAAGCTTGACTTATACTTGAAGAGCACCCTCAGGCCCTCAATATTCAGGTTAGTTAGAACAATGAAGTCCTCCTCTCTTGTTTTTGTTTCTCGGGCTCCTCCTTTGTTAAACTTGCTTCCCTCTAAGATTCGTTTCGGATACGTAGACGTTGGTTGATTCCTTCGTAATTTTTATGATTATCATTTTGTTTTAGCAACTTTCCATTTTTGCCTGCTGTGTTCACTTCTTCTATAATATGCCTTGCACTAACAATGTAAATTGACCAAATTGACAAAGATTTGGACAATAACCCTTAGGATGAAAATTGGCCACTCAAATTTGAGTCCGTGTATTGCATTCGTCTTCTACTTTCAGCTCAATCAGGCGACTGGGTCAAATGTTATGCTCTCAAAGCACAGTTCATAAGATTACATTGTTCATAAAACTATTGAACCATCACAAGAGGGAGCAGCTCATTCATTCCATGTCGGGTTAATTTTGGAGCTTTGAGAGGAACACTTCTTGATCCCGTCGCTCGCTCGAGCTGAAATTTGAAATACGTAAGCGTAACGACCCGAGGCTTCACTTATTTAAAGTTGAACATTATGCGCACATATGAGTCCGCAATGTCGATTCTCGTGCCTAGCCTCCACGTCCATATTTCTCCAGTTCATGATTTGGAGCCATGTTGAGGAAAAGGGCGTTTGTTATGAAACAGTTTGTAAACTATGGTCGTATCCCAACTACATGACACTTTAATTGCATGGCTCACCGCCAGGGGCCCTCCGGTCTTTGCTATTCGTCCGGTTCATTCACGCCCCCAAGTCCAGTTTCCCCGAGGATCGCTGCTCAGTCGTTGTCTTTTGTTCTTCCTCAATGAACGACTAACAAGTGGTAGGAGCGCGGGACCGCCATCCTCCGGCCTCGCTCAGGCCAGAGACGTGGGGCCACGACAACCCGATCAGAGTCAGGCTTCCTGCATGGATGAACTAGCGACCCGCCCTGTCCTCCAAAAGTCCTTGTCGGAGGAGTCCTCCTGAGGGGAGGACTGGGCATTGAGCATCGAGGATTGAGAGTGAGGAGCGCGTAAGTAGGCGAGTGTCAGAGCGTTCCACTGGTACGGTCCCAAAGCCAGTTAGTTCCCTCTATGTGACGAGATCGAGTCAGAACCGAGAGCGTACGAGCTCGTACGTTAAGTTCCTGTCTTCGCCATGCCTCGATCCTGGTGGACGGCGAACAAGTGCGCGAAAGCGGTATCGGATTTAAAGTTGCGTTGGCTAGAAGGGTGGTTGGGTGCGAGTAGGCCTCAACGCGAGCCTTTTAAACGACTCAGATTCATGTACAATGTTCGACGAGTCCAGCACCGCCACCGGTCCACCGTCCATTCTTCTGAGACTTTTAAGACGCTCTCGCCCGCCTGGAGCTTCGTCGGCTGGATAAATAGATAGACGGACGGACGAATCAAGTACGAAATCATCAGTCCGACCACGACGAGAGTCCTGTCAGTGATGATCAAGAGGATCGGGAGAGGACTCACTGACTGACTGACTGACTGACTGACTGAGAAACTTACTCACTCGCTCACTCACTCATCCACATAAGGTACAAAAGAACGAGAACCAGACGAGGAACAAGAAGAGCCCAGAGAACGACAAGAGGAGGACGAAGACGAGGACCAAGAGGAGGAGGAGGAGGAGGCGGAGGCGAAGGCGGTGGAAGAAGTAGAAGAAGAAGAAGAAGAAGAAGAAGAAGAAGAAGAAGAAGAAGAAGAAGAAGAAG
>NC_081445.1:6418530-6432851 GCF_007210705.1 Tigriopus californicus | reverse complement strand
CTTTCATCGTGATGAGTCTTCGAATTCTAATTGAAAGGTAAAAAAACTGGTTTATTGTCCGCTGATCATTCCCTGACAACTCGGTCCGAGCTCAATCTTATCGCTCTGACCCACGAAAGCACCAGGTCTGCGGTCTACCTTGGGTTCCCTAAAATCAATGGCAAATTAATTACGTAATCCATGCTAATGACCTATGTGTACGTAAGTACGAACGATGAAAGGGCACGAAGCGACTGGCCTCTAGATCCCTGTTTGAAATTAAGCTCAAACAGATCCCAGAGAGGCGTTTAAGCTGGACAATATTTTCTTTCATCAATGCACATCAAATCGTTAGGATATTTATCATTATTGCCAAGTCGATTGGTCGAGCCCAAATGATCGAGAAACGAGTCGCCCAAAGCCAACTCCGATAACTCGCCTCATTCCATGATCTCATATCAGGTTTGGTCCAATTCGATATCATCGAGCTGAGGTGATTCTGCACTGGGAACAAGGAACTCAAAGTTTCAATCATCAACCTCCAGGATGGTCTTCAGTACCAATCACTAATATACCTGTAACATTTTACTAAAATTTGAGCTTGGAACAATGAATGTGGACTAGTGCTGCCAGTAATCTATTTTCAGGACATTGAATAGTTCAGCATGTCTTGAATAAACAATTAAATTAACAAGGCATCATCTAAAATAATTCACAAACCAAACAGAAAACTAAAATACAATAACACTCAAAAGCATGGGCCTGTTTTCCCAAAATTTCCTGAATGCGAACTGCAACACTCCATTGGTTGTTGTCTTAGGTGATTGCTTGATAATAAATTTGTGCAACTCAAAACGGCAAGCCTGGTCTCAATCATAACAAAAGACAATTTTAAGAAGAAAACTTTAGCACCATGAGATTTTACTTCAATTTTGGATGCGTTTTTTTATGCTCGAAATCGATCAACACGATACGATACTTATAGAAATAAATTTAGGGTACTTTACATTTGTCTCCCTCTCTTCAAATGTAATGATGAAATTCGTTTTATAATTTTATTTTCTGGAGAATTTAAATGGCTCCTGGGGCGTGGCGTTGTCTTTTTGTTCTTCCTCAATGAACGACTAACAAGTGGTAGGAGCGCGGGACCGCCATCCTCCGGCCTCGCTCAGGCCAGAGACGTGGGGCCACGACAACCCGATCAGAGTCAGGCTTCCTGCATGGATGAACTAGCGACCCGCCCTGTCCTCCAAAAGTCCTTGTCGGAGGAGTCCTCCTGAGGGGAGACTGGGCATTGAGCATCGAGGATTGAGAGTGAGGAGCGCGTAAGTAGGCGAGTGTCAGAGCGTTCCACTGGTACGGTCCCAAAGCCAGTTAGTTCCCTCTATGTGACGAGATCGAGTCAGAACCGAGAGCGTACGAGCTCGTACGTTAAGTTCCTGTCTTCGCCATGCCTCGATCCTGGTGGACGGCGAACAAGTGCGCGAAAGCGGTATCGGATTTAAAGTTGCGTTGGCTAGAAGGGTGGTTGGGTGCGAGTAGCCTCAACGCGAGCCTTTTAAACGACTCAGATTCATGTACAATGTTCGACGAGTCCAGCACCGCCACCGGTCCACCGTCCATTCTTCTGAGACTTTAAGACGCTCTCGCCCGCCTGGAGCTTCGTCGGCTGGATAAATAGATAGACGGACGGACGAATCAAGTACGAAATCATCAGTCCGACCACGACGAGAGTCCTGTCAGTGATGATCAAGAGGATCGGGAGAGGACTCACTGACTGACTGACTGACGACTGACTGACTGAGAAACTTACTCACTCGCTCACTCACTCATCCACATAAGGTACAAAAGAACGAGAACCAGACGAGGAACAAGAAGAGCCCAGAGAACGACAAGAGGAGGACGAAGACGAGGACCAAGAGGAGGAGGAGGAGAGGCGGAGGCGAAGGCGGTGGAAGAAGTAGAAGAAGAAGAAGAAGAAGAAGAAGAAGAAGAAGAAGAAGAAGAAGAAGAAGAAGAAGAAGGAGTATGGGGAGGAGACCGTGTCGAGAGTGAGAGAGCGAGAGTGGAGCCCAAGACACAAACACAACACAACCACAACAACATCAGCATCACCATCGTCCGCATCGACAGCATCGACAGCATCGACAACGAATACAACCACCATCGCCACAAACCACAACCACCACCACCTCCACCACCTCATCGCCTCATCATTCTCAGCCTGATCATCGTCATTGCAGTTATCGTTGTCGCTGTCATCCCCCACCTTATCTGTGTTAGCATCGTTGATCAGCGTGATTGCTCCGACTTTTTGGGTGCCCCGTTGGATCTCGGCCTCCCCCTCCTTCCTGCTTGTTGCATTCATTCATGCATGTATTGATGCATGCATGCATGCATGCCCCCTCGCACACACACACACAAGTACACGCACGGTTGACAAGCTTCAATAATCTTCCTCCGGAACTTCAAAACACCACCAAGATATTATTATCATCATATTTAGAACAAGTATAATAACAACAACCACAAACGCCGTGAGTCCATCGCCCTCGGAACAGGGTTGGCATCCCTTCATATCACCTACTACTAGCATGTGACAGTCCGCAAGAGACTCACCATCCAGCAACGATCGAGGGTGGTGCCCATCCAACCACGGTGCGAGAACCGCCCTGCCCTTCCCTCTACTCCTCTCTCCGCGTGATCTCAGTGACCCGCTTGACCCTGCAGTATGGGTGAACCCCATTGGGTGAACTCGTTCTGGGATGACGAGTTGTGGCTTCCCCCCAATGTGACGTGGAAAGACTTGGAGTCCACGGAGATTGTGCAGTATGCCAATTTCTACGATCTTTGGCTTCCCATTCCAGCCGCTTTCATCGTGATGAGTCTTCGAATTCTAATTGAAAGGTAAAAAAACTGGTTTATTGTCCGCTGATCATTCCCTGACAACTCGGTCCGAGCTCAATCTTATCGCTCTGACCCACGAAAGCACCAGGTCTGCGGTCTACCTTGGGTTCCCTAAAATCAATGGCAAATTAATTACGTAATCCATGCTAATGACCTATGTGTACGTAAGTACGAACGATGAAAGGGCACGAAGCGACTGGCCTCTAGATCCCTGTTTGAAATTAAGCTCAAACAGATCCCAGAGAGGCGTTTAAGCTGGACAATATTTTCTTTCATCAATGCACATCAAATCGTTAGGATATTTATCATTATTGCCAAGTCGATTGGTCGAGCCCAAATGATCGAGAAACGAGTCGCCCAAAGCCAACTCCGATAACTCGCCTCATTCCATGATCTCATATCAGGTTTGGTCCAATTCGATATCATCGAGCTGAGGTGAAAGTGCGGGGAAAGCTTGCGGCTTGATTGTTGTCCTCAATGGAACTGTTTGCCCACGTTCAATTCTCTAAAAGATTGCTTGGCTTGCATATTTTAGATACATTTTCCGTCCGTTCGGGGTTCATCTGGGTCTTCGACCACATCGGCATCGGCCTGCTCCGCCCAATTCCATACTCGAGCGACAGTTCCACAAATCGCCAAGGGTCAGCCATGACGACATCACAGTGTTGGCCACTCAAGCCAAGATGTCCACCCGACAAATCGAGCGATGGTTCCGCAAACGAGTGGCTCAAGATCGTCCCACGACGTTGGAAAAATTCGCCGAAACCGGGTAAGAAAGCCCTCAAAGTCGACCAACTAGCCCCCCATGATCAATGGGACTGTTAACGAGTTCTTTGTCGGCGGTTTCAGGTGGCGATGGCTGTACTATTCATTTATGTTCGTATACGGATTGGTGTGTCTGTGGGACAAACCTTGGCTGTGGGACATTCGACATTGCTGGTTCCATTACCCGCGCCATCCCGTGCCTCAAGGCGTGTGGTGGTATTACATGGTGGAGCTGAGCTTTTATTGGTCGTTGGCCATTTCGCAGTTCTTTGATGTGAAACGAAAGGACTTTTGGGAAATGTTCATCCACCATGCCATCACCATCCTTCTTATGTCCATGTCGTGGACTTGCAATCTGACCCGAGTGGGAACACTCGTCCTGGTTATTCATGACTGTGCAGATATTCTCCTAGAGGTGAGTGAGACACCGACCGAATGACTCAACGGCAACAGGGGGGGGGAGGGCGGCTCGCCTCAAGAACTAGGCAGATAATGAAAGTGCCTCAATCGGCCTTTTTCGCAAGCGAGACAGGGTGACTTGTAAAAGTGGAACCAATTGGTTGGGGAATTGTTCCTTGAACTGTGGCACTTTAAGATCCGGCGGCATTCAATTTGGTTCATGTTAAGTTAGGTATCATGATATTTCAGAAAACCACATCGAAACACATAAGAATTGCTCTTACCTTCCATTCAAGTCTGTTTTTTATCCTTAAGGATATGTGATTATATGGGCTCATTTTTTAGTGGCCCACCCTGTTTCATCACGTTTGAAGCCCCAGCCTAGTTCTCATATCTCAAACAAAAAGCAAATCGTTCGAAATTCCAAGCTTTCCTCAATGTCCAAATTTACAAAATGACATCCACTAAAACCAGAGACCCTTTCAAGAAACGATTTTGCCTGTGTCAAGCAAGCCTGATGCTTGCGCAAATAATCAACATGATACAAACTAACTCTTTGACCAAAGTCTGGACGCGAAGTGCTCACAGTTTTTGCCACTGAAAACTTTGCGAGCCTTAGTGGTCGTTGAGCTTTGGGTATAGTAGGTATGTACGTAGGCAAGGCCAAAACACAATCGCTCCTTTCGGGCTCATTTCAGGAGGGTTGGTGGTATTTTTTTTACATTCCCTCTCAACGAAAGTTTTCATTGTCCTGTTAATGTGAAGGGAACTAATAAATCTGGCCTAGTTTGACATGAGTTCTACCATGATGGCCTCAAACAAAGTTTGGAAAGTCTCTCCAGCTAAGATAGCATTCTCAAGGCCCTGCTCTACTTCCATAGCTTGGCACATGTTCGATAAATCATTTGTGCTGTCCTCCAGGACAATACAGTGTCAGTGTGTTGCGCAAATATGTACCTTCTTTGTACAAGTCCGAGTCTAGTGCATTGCTCTTGATAGTTCTTTTGAGGAATTTGCAGAACTTCAAGTCAAAGAATTTGAGCCAGAGTGCCTCTAGTTATTGTTAGGTAGTTATGGAGTGACGTATCATATCAGTAGGCGAATATAATCTGTTTCAACGCTCTTTGCTTTTCCTTTCTTGTGAACATGTTATCGTCGTTTCGCTGTGATAACGATGTAAGGCAATCAAGTGTCATTGTATAAATTAAGGCTTCCTAATCTTTATAACTACGTTACTCAGCTAAATACGAGTATGCTTTAGTGGATGGTAATACCCCTGTCTTACTATACGTATAGTTCAAGGAAATAAACCCTTCATTTTCTTTGAGACAAGTGAAGGCATTGAAACTTCATTGGAACTTGGCGTGCGCCAACGATTTGCATACCGAGTTTGACATTTTGCCGTGGGGTATGGGTAGAGCTTCCGTCGTCAATTTCGCTAACACTGGTTCGATTCCAGGCTAACCAAGTCCAAGCTACTTTTAGGAATTTAATTTCAGCATGATTTGCTACATTTGCCAGCTTAAATGGGCGACCCTGCGGGCACTCCCAGGGGGGAAGTGATAATTAATGATAGCTGTGATAGCTGTGCGGGCATATCCCTACATTAGAGCACCTAACATCTGATGACAGGCCGAACTAGAGAACTTCCGTTTGATTCATTAGAAGACGAAACGAAACAAGATTAGCGTTAAGGGAGAAGAATTCTCGCTTAAGCTCAGCTCGAAAATGATACATGTTCATACATCATACATGTATTATTTAAGGATCACTTGGCGTTTGGTTCACGTAGTGACACTTCGAGCCTTTATTAACGACTGACTGACCGTCACATAGGAATTCAAATTGGACCAACGTAAAGAGTGGCATCTTAACAATGTCTGAACTAATTAATTCTCTTTTTGTTATGTGGAGGCGTAATTTGAGATTGGTTTTTTGCCATTTGATATTTTCCCACTAAAGGAGCAAGTGGACCAAACTATTTTCAAAACCCATGCCATAGCGCCATCATCAAGGATTGTTAAATGCTGTTTTATAGCAATTTTATAAGATAGATAGGGTTTTTTCTTATCCTATGAGGGAACTCGAGCACTTCAAGGCCACCTTGTTAAAGAAAAAGAAGCAAAAGAGTGAAGTAGTAAAGAACACTGAACTAGAATCTATTCGTGTTCAATTCATTCATATAATCTCGGGTCAGTTTCCGGCTGCATTCAATGGAAGATGACTCAGAAAATCGAAAAAAAAGAACACTTTCACGTTAAAACCAAAGTTCGTGGGATCTTAATTAATGACGCGTCTTTGATCAAGCAAACCAGCCAATTTTGGTTACTTTAGATTTGACATAAAACCGGCTAAAAGAGAAGAGTTACAATCCTGCCCACCACCTTGGTTGCCTGTGAAAAAATATGAAGCCCTTCATAAGAAAAGCAACCATAAATTTGGTCACAACGGATTCAATCGCCTGAAAAAGCACAGCTTAAGCTGAGATCGCACCAAGTAGAGTCAACAACCAAAGAGAACATTTGAGTAGTAATGGGCATACTAAATAGTTAATTTATGGGCCAGGTGTGAACACATTTCTGTATAATCTCCTTCATTGAATGCCTGAGAATGTTCCTCGGTTAACCTCAATATTTCATCGACTTGCGTCAATGGTCGAGTGAAATGGAGAAATGGTTTTGGTTTTGCCTATCAAGCAAATATTGATTTCATCTTTCATTTTGATTTTTCTTCGCTGTGTTTTTATTGGAAACCCGGATTTTGCTAACAATTGCGACTTTTTATCAAGTTTAGACTTGTCTTATTATGAGAGTGCCATTTTATGCACTGTATGGTTAATTCTTTACAGCAGAGAAATATTCTAAAGAAAGGTAACTTTGGAAGGGCTAGCCATTCCATCTAACCATTGATATCTTATTGACTGAGTAAACATTTGATCTACGTACTCCTACTTGGGTTAGGTTCGAGTACGTGTAGGTAACACAAAATAAGCATATCCCACCTCAGTAAATAATGAGATGAACACTCACCCTCCCCACCTACGGACGTACGCGTACGGATGTGCCTAGGGAATGCAGCAAAAAGCTACTACCTGCAATACTATTCTATGAAAATACTTTGTCATGCACGAAATGTTGTTTAGGATCCTGTCTCTCCCCAAAGTGCTATGCTTGTTTAGAAAAAACAAAGCTAGTATCATAACTAGCCCCAACCCATAAAGACAAGAGCTAAGCAAGAAAATCCATCTTCTACCATTTCTACGTCGGATGTTTGGCTCGATCAATAACAGTAGAATCCAAGGCAAACAATCTGCCAGTAATAATAGATATTACTGGTCCTAATGGTGGTTTCGTCATGTTGATGGATTTGGTTGCTGCATCACGTGTCGCGACTCTGATAGGGCAAAAAAGGGTCCTGATTTATAACCTGATATCGTTGTCTGCTCTTCATTTCTCACCATTAGGCTGCTAAGATGTGCAAGTACACGAATTATCAGACTTTGTGTGATATAATCTTTGGCTGCTTCGCTGTCACTTGGATCGTCACTCGATTGGGCGTATATCCATCATGGATCCTCTACAGCACAACCATCGATGCCCCTCAAATCGTGGAAATGTTCCCGGCTTACTACCTGTTCAATGGACTACTGTCCATGCTCTTGGTGCTTCACGTTATTTGGACCTACTTCATACTCAAAATTTTATACAAGGCCTTTCATACGGGCAAGGTAAGTAATTAGTGCCAGCGCACTATTTTTGCATTTTCTTTTTTAAGGGGGGAAGGGGGCGGGGATGGCAAGCCAATTATTGACGATTTAACGAAAAAGGCTCTTAGAGATGAATATGCACCGTACGTGAAAAAGGCGCAAGAGAAAAGGACCCAATGGTTCAATGAGGAAGAATGAACTTGCCACGTTGGCAGGATCTAGTGTGCTATAAACGAGCGATCATGGGTGGAAAGATGGGGGGATCTCAGAGTAGTTAGGGCATACCATAAGAGTACATGAGTATGTGCGCTTGACAACGTGAATGCGTTGTACTGTGTATACCGGGGCATAGTGTGGATATCAGCGGGTGAAAAGGCCATTCGACAACCAAGTTGGATTATGGTCGTTCTGCTGCAGGCCTTGACTCTGTTCTTCAAAGGAATTATGACATCTTTGCACATCCACTCTTCTTTCTCATTATTTCTTTATGTCGAAGCCAGAAGGGGCCTTTCAAGGCAGGATAAAGGATAAATTTGGATGTCATTCACTACGTGCCCATGTACATTGGGTCGCCAGAACCATTGTATGTACCTGGAACATATAAGTTTTGGAACTTTGACCTTGCCAACGACTCCTTGAGGTCACGATGACCAGAAACTTGGTATATCTCTTTGAACTGTGTTGAATTTTATTTTCACTTGAGAACTTCGTGATGTGGAGGTGCCAGTGAAGGTGCGATTTGTAATCGGCTTTTGTGAGACCATGAATCAAATAATCAGCTAGAACTCGGTGGCAACGAATTTCGTCGTTATGTCCACTATTATCCATAAAGATTATTACTTCAAACCTTCATGCGTGCATGCCATGCTTGATGTGTTGGGCCAATTTAATTCGCTATTGGGTCGGGCGGTAATCTCCTGTCCTAGAAACTCGACTTTGATGAAGCTCTTATCCTTTTAAGGAAAAACAAACAAGTTTGTTAATCCTTTTCCAAGTAATCAGCGAGAATTGCCCAACGAGTGCAATCTTTTAAGGTCCTTCTACCCCAATTTCTTCAATGTTTTAGAGAAAGTGAACGATCTACTTTGAACACTCTGTAAACAGGGCTTTTGACATGCAAGGTAGAAAATATGATTATTTGTTTCACCGCTATGATCGACTTCTTAAATGGAATCAGGGCGAGCTATTTTGTTCAAACAAGACGAACACTCGTTATTAGGCAACACTCACGAACCAAATGAACAAGAGAATTAAAGAATGAATTAGTGGACACCCAATGCTCTGCCAAAAATGCGCCAACCAATGAAGGGTGGCCAAAAAGAGGGGAGGAAAAGTCAAAGAAAATCAACAAGAATCCTACCAAAGTACCGAGCTTGTGTACTGAGCATCATCTCCAGTCTTGCGCTCTTGAGCCGGTAGAGGGCGATTTCGAACGCCAATAGCACCTCTACTCCCAAGTTCTAAAGAAATTAAACGATAGTAGTTCTGTCGTGTATGAATGTCTACGTATTTTCCGATAATTTTCCAGTGTTGCCAGACCTGTTCAATAGTACCCCATTCACTCACTTTTGTTCTGGTGAATGTTTTTGCCCTCGGGTAAAGCTGAAGTCGTACGTACCTGGCGACAATTTGGATAATCTTGGAAAGACTGTAAACCATCCCCAAAACTATTGAGGTTCCTCAACGTCTTCTTCGAATTCCTGACATTTAATAACTTTTCATACACCTTTCCCTGCTCGCTCAAATGCCTAAAAATTAGAAAAATAGCCTTTCGAAATGCATGCATGACATTCGTTGCTCGAATTGCTGACTCGGGACCCACAAGTCGATTGTCGTCTCAAGGTGCCAAAACAAATATATTGGAAAAATGCCCATGATGTAAGATCGCTAGCCGAGCCTGAGAGGCTTCCCTCCCTAGCGAGTAGTGACGGTTTATGTCTCCGACCCTGGCACCAAAGTCCGAACGGGTTTTTCTATTCACTCTTTCCTTTCCTTTCCTCTCCTTCAGACTGAGAAGGACACGCGAAGCGATTCGAGTGCGATCACATTGTCCAGCAATCCGTCTTCTTCCCTCGAAGGCGAGGAGAACCACAATAAGCAGGACTAAGTGGAAGAAGAGTGTGGAGACACTTCCATGGTCAATCATCAATGTTTAAACCGATCATCATTTATCACTATGGTTATGCCCATCATGATTTCTTCTACCATTCCATGACCATTTCTATATTATTTTTTTACTCTCTTGATCGCTATTTGGATAGGTGCTACACAGCTATTGGGGTGGGTGGGAGTAATTCCTATATTTCCTAAGTAGCACAGTAGCACAAGACCGACCCCATGTGCGACGGTATGTCGTAGCTCAGGGAACCATGCTTCTTGCCGTTGTGAAACCATGATATCGCAAAAGTTATTCTCAACTTTATGATTGTACAGTAATAATAACAATAATAACAACACCAATATACTGAGAATAGTAATGATAACATTTACCGTCATGGCGGCGATATTGATACCATTCCGTGCTCTATTAAACTCATGATGTCAGACTTATTTCTTCGGAGAATTTCACAACGTTTTTACCACCCGATGATCATCAAATGACGAACATACATGTGTGATAAGGCCATCTAAAGTTCCGAATGCAAAGCGGTTCCTTAATATTGAAAGCAAACAAAAACCTCTAAAAGCAATTAGTTTCAAAGAATCCCTATGGCAACCCTCCTCTGAACCGTCGAAGTCTCTTTGCATAAATATTCCATCGGGGATAGCGCACTCTATTCCTACGCATTTCTACCTATGAGTACATTATCATTTGCGATAATTCGACGGAACTTACCCTTTGTGGTGAATATTTTTTAACTCTTCCAACGCTTCTGATGTGCTTGTGACCACTCAAACGATTCCGGCTCTTGTATTGAGCATCAGATTACTCTACCGAAATACAATATAAAATACAATCCAAGATCGGGATTCGCGATTTGTTTATTCAAATCAAACTTGGTTTCGATACCAAAGGGGTGTTACTGTTTTAGTGAACAAATGAAGATGCACTTGACCGCGATTAGAACTAGGCTAACCTGGTCGAGGAATCTCCCAACGGCAACGATTCCATGACAAGATGATTGGCCAAAATTGATACAATTAAACCAAGGAAAAATAAAGAACTATAATCGACATGGGTCTTTTTTCCTAATTACGAGGGAAAGAGAGAGAGAGAGAGGCAAAAGTGGAACGAACCCTTTCCCAACCTAAGGAGTTGGGAGAATCACATTAGTGGCGGGGCCTCAACAGAGGGGTGTGGTTTCGAATCTAGGAGGAGACGTCTCGAGGACATAACGAGATGTCTTACTACATAGCATGATAAAAACGGGATGGGGATGTCTGACAAAGTGGCAACAATTGTTTAAATTGCTATCAAGGAGGAGACGTCTCGAGGACATAACGAGATGTCTTACTACATAGCATGATAAAAACGGGATGGGGATGTCTGACAAAGTGGCAACAATTGTTTAAATTGCTATCAAGATGTGTGGCTGTGGGGACGGGGTGTTGGGAGTGTTTTTCTTCTTAAGTTGCAGCGCAACTTGGACTGAACAAAGGGGGATCATGATTCATTTCCTTCTTAATCTTGGTCAGAAATTAGCAGTTTATTAATTTTTTCAAAAATGTCGCCTACGTCCAGAACTTCGAGAGGTGTGGACTCCATGGCCATGGTGATGATGCCCATTCGTGTTGGCATCTGAGCCGCCCACGGGCTCACCGTTGACGGTGTGGCTGACCAAAACGTCGTTCTCGTACACTTTGATGGTCTCACCACCGTTGCCAAATGTCTTTTTGGTAGTAATCTTTTTGCCATTGACGAAGCGCGTGGACATGGAAGTGCCAGCCATTCCGGCCCCTCCCCCTCCACCGCCTAGACCTGTTCCCATGACATCGAAAATGGACCCACCTCCACCCATTGAGCTCATCATAAAGCTAGTTCCACCCAGACCGCCCATTCCGAAGAGCGAGTCAAAGGGCGAATGACCGAAACCGCCACCCACCGCGGACATTCCGCTAAACGGCGACATCATAAGTGTGGAGAGCGGATTGATCTGTTGGCGTTGGTGGAGGTGATGGTGATGATGATGAGCGGGCGATGAGGTGGCTACGCCATGCAAGGCAGCGTGGTGGCGATTGTTGTGGTTATGGTGGTGGTGGGCGCGATGAGAGCCGTGATGGTGGGCGCGAGCACGATGACCACCCAAAAGACCGAAGGCTTTGAAAAGAGAAATTCAAAATTTATCTCAATTTCGAGCTCATCCGTTGGACTGTTCAATACTTACGATCCAACATGTCTTCGAAGGGATCGATCCCGCCAAAGGCCTCCCGGAACACGTCCTCGGGATCGCGGAAACAGAAATGAGGAAAACCGAACGTCTCGAAGCCGCCTTCTTCGAACACATTGTTCCGATGTCTGCCTCGGAAATGGCGGCTGGGTCCGTTGGCTGGGGCGCTTCCGGGTTGCAAACCCTCGCGTCCATATTTGTCATAGATATTGCGCTTTTTATCTGTTGAAACGAAGAAAGACAAAGAAACGATCAGTCCTGCTGGAAGCCGCACGATTGCACTTTGGCTTGAGATCTGAGAACCCGGAAAGACGATCTTTGGACTGGATGATCACTCAGATTAGTTAGGTCACTCGAAAAAAGATGCACAATATTTAGCAAAGAGACACTATGAGTCAGAAAAGTTGAAGCTCGGCAACCACCCACCCTTAGACCTACAAAAGGGCGACGACTCGCGATGGGGATGACTGTGGAACCGAAATCCGTTCTCCGGCTCGGGAGTCTCTTTTTCCTTCAATTGGCGATCATAGACACATCGTTTCAAGGCTAAAGAAACACGGAGGTCAGTTTTTGTGGCCAAAAATGCCTCGGGCACGAATCTGGCCCACCCAATAACATCCATTTCATGTCATGGCAAAAGTAGATCATTTCCATGGGCATCACTACTTTCTGGTTAATGCCACAAAGGACGCGTGGACTTCATTATTGCGTAATGGGTAAAAGACATGATTATGAAGCATTTAAATTCTTGGCTTTTAGACTCCGTGGAAGGGGGAGCTCACCTAAGTTTAGAATAGTGTTGGGGCGAGTCCTAACATTTTCCGCCTTTTTGTCGGACTCGCGGAGTTCGGTAAAAGACTCGACTCATTTTCTCGAGGTAAGTTAAACAAAAAGAAAGATTCCTCTTGGTTTTTCACTCAGCTAAACTTTTGAGGGCAGCTTTATCATATGGTCAATTCATAATCGACGAAAAAAAAGTCATGTTTTTTTTCGACGAGTCCGGACTCGAGTCCCGCCAATTACTTCAAAACCAAGAAAAAATCTTGAGTGCACTCGCCCCAGCACTAGCTTAGAAGCATGATCGATCTATAACATTTCACTTCAGTCCTCCCAGACCAAGCATGACGTAACGAAGTTAACCGGGAAACGTTATTCTCCACCGGTTAGTTGGCGGTGCTACTTTTTTAAACTTAACCTAAACTTAGCAAACCTAACCTAATACGATATTAATAGCCCTTAAAGTCTCTATCTAAACCTTTCTAACAGTTTGTCACAAATTTAAAAATGAGCACCGCCAACTAATGGGTGGAGAATAACGTTATCAAGTTAACCTTTTGAGAAGTTATTGTCCCATTTGAACCCCGAGGCCCGAGCTAGGCCAATCAATTTGGGCCAAAAGTACTTTTCTCATCGACCTCTACTAGACGAAAACACCCCTCCTCCCTCTGCTCCTCTGCTTGGTTAAGCCACCCCTGGGAGAACTATCGTATCCTGTTATTTTTTTTCTTGATGCGACGATGATGCCGGCACAGCCCAGCGTATCAATTACTTACCGTCGGAGAGGACCTCGTAGGCTTCCGAGATCTCCTTGAACTTTTGGGTGGCGTCTTCTTGATTATCCGGGTTCTTATCCGGGTGCCATTTTAAAGCCAGTCGGCGGTATCTGCGGAAAAAGGAACCCAATTGGTGTTAGTGCGAATAGCCCGGATGCCGTGGGATATTGGATTTCCTCACGTGGGGGGCGAACGCAAGGATCTCGGTGTCAAATGAATAAAGAATTCCAAAAAAATGTGAATTCAGCGTTTTCTCGTCGGAAAGGAAGGGGGGTGGGGGTATGTTGAAATAACCCTGTTAGTGATGGGGATAGCACCAGGCTAGGTGCTGTTTGGTACGGATGAACGCTATGGATCATCCTCACTGGCATGAATGAGACCATTGGCATGTTTAGAAACTTCGTAACCCGTCGATCATTCGATCGATATGGATAGAGCTTCAAAGTTGAAAACTAGCCAGGATAACTCGACCATTTAGTTCCATAGAGCGCACGCAATTGAACCCATGGGAGAGTCTCGGATTGACTGTTAATTTGAACGCTGGTCGCTTCAGGGTCCACGACGATTTGGGCCCTTGGCAATGGCCCTCCCTATCCTGGCTGATATTTCGTGAGTGTCTTACGCTTTCTTGATGTCTGATCCGGTGGCCGTGCGGGTCACTTCCAGCACCTCGTAGTAGTCCAT
>NC_081445.1:6402183-6418503 GCF_007210705.1 Tigriopus californicus | reverse complement strand
CTAGGGGGGGGTATGTTGACACCCATTTGAAATCGTTCCTGACATATCCTGAGCTCTACCAGACAACTTTAATCTTTAACACATACAGAGAGCAATAGGTAATATCATCATATGACATATGATCCCTGGGCCTAGGGCGGGCCACAGCCATGTCAAAGGTCAACTAGCCACACTGTCAACGGCACCAAGTGCCTAATAACCCGGTTAGTGATGGGGATAGCACCCGACTAGGTGCTGTTTGGTACGGATGAACGCTATGGATCATACTAACTAGCGTGAATGAGACCGTTGGCATGTTTAGAAACTTCGTAAGCCGTCGATCATTCGATCGATATGGATAGAGCTTCCCAGTTGAAAGCTAGCCAGGATAACTCGACCATTTAGTTCCATAGAGCGCACGCAATTGAACCCATGGGAGAGTCTTCTCGGATTGACTGTTAATTTGAACACTGGTCGCTTCAGGGTCCACGACGATTTGGGCCCTTGGCAATGGCCCTCCCTATCCTGGCTGATATTTCGTGAGTGTCTTACGCTTTCTTGATAAAAAGAGAGAGGAGTTAGCACCTCTAATCCAAGTTCTAAGAAATTAAAACGATAGTAGTTTCTGTCGTGATGAAGTCTACGTATTTTCCGATAATTTTCCAGTGTTGCCGAGACCTGTTCAGACTATGTACCCATTCACTCACTTTTGTTCTGGTGATGTTTTTGCCCTCGGGTAAGCTGAAGTGTACGTACCTGGCGACAATTTGGATAATCTTGGAAAGACTGTAAAACCATCCCAAAACTATTGAGGTTCCTTCAACGTCTTCTTCGAATTCCTGACATTTAATAATAAACTTTTCATACACTTTCCCTGCTCGCTCAAATGCCTAAAAATTAGAAAAATATGCCTTTCGAAATGCATGCATGACATCGTTGCTCGAATTGCTGACTCGGGACCACAAAGTCGATTGTCGTCTCAAGGTGCCAAAAAATATATTGGAAAAATGCCATGATGTAAGATCGCTAGCCAGCCTGAAGAGGCTTCCCTCCCTAGCGAGTAGTGACGGTTTAATGTCTCCGACCTGGCACCAAAGTCCGAACGGGTTTTCTATTCACTCTTTCCTTTCCTTTCCTCTCCTTCAGACTGAGAAGGACACGCGAAGCGATTCGAGTGCGATCACATTGTCCAGCAATCCGTCTTCTTCCCTCGAAGGCGAGGAGAACCAACAATAGCAGGACTAAGTGGATGAAGAGTGTGGAGACACTTCCATGGTCAATCATCAATGTTTAAACCGATCATCATTATCACTTATGGTTATGGCCATCATGATTTCTTCTACGCATTCCATGACCATTTCTTATATTATTTTTTTACTCTCTTTGATCGCTATTTGGATAGGTGCTACACAGCTATTGGGGTGGGTGGGAGTAATTCCTATATTTCCTAAGTAGCACAGTAGCACAAGACCGACCCCATGTGCGACGTATGTCGTAGCTCAAGGGAACATGCTTCTTGGCCGTTGTAAACCATGATATCGAAAAGTTATTCTCAACTTTTATGATTGTACAGTAATAATAAATAATAACAACAACCAATATACTGAGAATAGTAATGATAACATTTACCGTCATGGCGGCGATAGTTGATACCATTCCGTGCTCTATTAAACTCATGATGTCAGACTTATTTCTTCGGAGAATTTCACAAGTTTTTACCACCCGTGATATCAAATGACGAACATACATGTGTGATAAGGCCATCTAAAGTCCGAATGCAAACGGTTCCTTAATATTGAAAGCAAACAAAAACCTCTAAAAGCAATTAGTTTCAAAGAATCCTATGGCAACCCTCCTCTGAACCGTCGAAGTCTCTTTGCATAAATATTCCATCGGGGATAGCGCACTCTATTCCTACGCATTTCTACCTATGAGTACAATTATCATTTGCGATAATTCGACGGAACTTTACCCTTTGTGGTGAATATTTTTTAACTCTTCCAACGCTTCTGATGTGCTTGTGACCACTCAAACGATTCCGGCTCTTGTATTGAGCATCAGATTTACTCTACCGAAATACAATATATAATACCCAAGATCGGGATTCGCGATTTGTATATTCAAATCAAACTTGGTTTCGATACAAAGGGTGTTACTGTTTTTAGTGAACAAATGAAGATGCACTTGACCGCGATTAGAACTAGGCTAACCTGGTCGAGGAATCCTCCAACGGCAACGATTCCATGACAAGATGATTGGCCAAAATTGATACAATTAACACGGAAAAATAAAGAACTAATAGACATGGGTCTTTTTTCCTAATTAAGAGGGAAAGAGAGAGAGAGAGAGGCAAAAGTGGAACGAACCCCTTTCCCACACTAAGGAGTTGGGAGAATCACATTAGTGGCGGGGCGCTCAACAGAGGGGTGTGGTTTCGAATCTAGGAGGAGACGTTCGAGGACATAACGAGATGTCTTACTACATAGCATGATAAAAACGGGATGGGGATGTCTGACAAAGTGGCAACAATTGTTTAAAGCCTATCGAAGATTGTGGCTGTGGGACGGGTGTTGGGAGTGTTTTTCTTCTTAAGTTGCAGCGCAACTTGGACTGAACAAAGGGGATCTGATTCATTTCTTCTTAATCTTGGTCAGAAATTAGCAGTTTATTAATTTTTTCAAAAATGTCGCCTACGTCCAGAACTTCGAGAGGTGTGGACTCATGGCATGGTGATGATGCCCATTCGTGTTGGCATCTGAGCCGCCCACGGGCTCACGTTTGACGGTGTGGCTGACCAAACGTCGTTCTCGTACACTTTGATGGTCTCACCACCGTTGCCAAATGTCTTTTTTGGTAGTAATCTTTTTGCCATTGACGAAGCGCGTGGACATGGAAGTGCCAGCCATTCCGCCCTCCCCTCCACCGCCTAGACCTGTTCCATGACATCGAAAATGGACCCACCTCCACCCATTGAGCTCATCATAAAGCTAGTTCCACCCAGACCCGCCCATTCCGAAGAGCGAGTCAAAGGGCGAATGACCGAAACCGACCACCCACCGCGGACATTCCGCTAAACGGCGAACTTCTAAGTGTGAGAGGATTGATCTGTTGGCGTTGGTGAAGGTGATGGTGATGATGATGAGCGGGCGATGAGGTGGCTACGCCATGCAAGGCAGCGTGGTGGCGATTGTTTGTTATGGTGGTGGTGGGCGCGATGAGAGCCGTGATGGTGGGCGCGAGCACGATGACCACCCAAAAGACCGAAGGCTTTGAAAAGAGAAATTCAAAATTTATTTCAATTTCGAGCTCATCCGTTGGACTGTTAATACTTACGATCCAACATGTCTTCGAAGGGATCGATCCCGCCAAAGGCCTCCCGGAACACGTCCTCGGGAATCGTGAACGAAGAATGAGGAAAACCGAACGTCTCGAAGAGCCGCCTCTTCGAAACATTGTTCCGATGTCTGCCTCGGAAATGGCGGCTGGGTCCGGTTGGCTGGGGCGCTTCCGGGTTGCAAACCCTCACGGCATATTTGTCATAGATATTGCGCTTATTATTACTGTTGAAACGAAGAAAGACAAAGAAACGATCAGTCCTGCTGGAAAGCGCACGATTGCACTTTGGCTTGAGATCTGAGACCGGAAAGACGATCTTTGGACTGGATGATCACTCCAGATTAGTTAGGTCACTCGAAAAAAGATGCACAATATTTAGCAAAGAGACACTGAGGAAAAGTCGAAGCTCGGCAACCACCACCCTTGAGACCTACAAAAGGGCGACGACTCGCGATGGGATGACTGATGGAACGAAATCCGTTTTCCGGCTCGGGAGTCTCTTTTTCCTTCAATTGGCGATCATAGAGCACATCGTTTCAAGGCTAAAGAGAACACGGAGGTCAGTTTTTTGTGGCAAAAGCCTGTCGGCACGAAATCTGGCCCGCATAACATCCATTTCATGTCATGGCAAAAAGTAACTATTTCCATGGGCATCACTACTTTCTGTTAATGCCACAAGGACGCGTGGACTTCATTATTGCGTAATGGGTAAAAGACGATTTATGAAGCATTTAAATTCTTGGCTTTTAGACTCCGTGGAGGGGGAGCTCACCTAAAGTTTAGAATAGTGTTGGGGCGAGTCCTAACATTTTTCCGCCTTTTGTCGGACTCGCGGAGTTCGGTAAAAGACTCGACTCATTTTCTCGAGGTAAGTTAAAAAAGAAGAATTCCTCTTGGTTTTCACTCAGCTAAATTTTGAGGGCAGCTTTATCATATGGTCAATTCATAATCGACGAAAAAAAAGTCATGTTTTTTTTTCGACGAGTCCGGACTCGAGATCGCCAATTACTTCAAAAAACAAGAAAAATCTTGAGTGCACTCGCCCCAGCACTAGCTTAGAAGCATGATCGATCTATAACATTTCACTTCAGCCTCCAGCAACCAGCATGACGTAACGAAGTTAACCGGGAAACGTTATTCTCCACCGGTTAGTTGGCGGTGCTACTTTTTTTAAACTTAACCTAAACTTAGCAAACCTAACCTAATACGATATTAATAGCCCTTAAAGTCTCTATCTAAACCTTTCTAACAGTTTGTCACAAATTTTAAAAATGAGCACCGAGCCAACTAATGGTGGAGAATAACGTTATCAAGTTAAACCTTTGAGAAGTTATTGTCCCATTTGAACCCGGAGGCCCGAGCTAGGCCAATCAATTTGGGCCAAAAGTACTTTCTCATCGACCTCTACTAGACGAAAACACCCCTCTCCCTCTGCTCCTCTGCTTGGTTAAGCCACCCTGGAGAAACTATCGTATCCTGTTATTTTTTTTCTTGATGCGACGATGATGCCGGCACTGCCCAGCGTATCAATTACTTACGTCGGAGAGGACCTCGTTAGGCTTCCGAGATCTCCTTGAACTTTTGGGTGGCGTCTTCTTGATTATCCGGGTTCTTATCCGGGTGCCATTTTAAAGCCAGTCGGCGGTATCTGCGGAAAAAGGAACCCAATTGGTGTTAGTGCGAATAGCCGGATGCCGTGGATATTGGATTTCCTCACGTGGGGGGGCGAACGCAAGGATCTCGGTGTCAAATGAATAAAGAATTCCAAAAAATGTGAATTCAGCGTTTTTCGTCGTGGAAAGGAAGGGGGTGGGGGGTATGTTGAAATAACCCTGTTAGTGATGGGATAGCACCAGGCTAGGTGCTGTTTGGTACGGATGAACGCTATGGATCATCCTCACTGGCAGAAATGAAGACCATTGGCATGTTTAGAAACTTCGTAACCCGTCGATCATTCGATCGATATGGATAGAGCTTCAAAGTTGAAAACTAGCCAGGATAACTCGAAACCATTTAGTTCCATAGAGCGCACGCAATTGAACCCATGGGAGAGTCTCGGATTGACTGGTTAATTTGAACGCTGGTCGCTTCAGGGTCCACGACGATTTGGGCCCTTGGCAATGGCCCTCCCTATCCTGGCTGATATTTCGTGAGTGTCTTACGCTTTCTTGATGTCTGATCCGGTGGCGTGCGGGTCACTTCCAGCACCTCGTAGTAGTCCATCCTGCTCGGGTCGTGCGTCTTGCAGTTTGCACGTCTGCACGTTGCACGTCTTGCACGTCTTGCACGTCTTGCACGTCTTGCACTCGAATCCAGCGGGGGACAGTGTCAAGGCGGCACCTAGGCAATCGAGCAATCCGGAGGGGAATCCGGGGCTAAGGGCCGGTAGGGGGTGGCGTGGAGGGAGGGAGGGTGGGGTGGACGGGGTAGCCTCAGTGTCTATCGGATGGAAGAGCCCATCTGACTTGATATCAATCCGACCCACGGACGCACGCACGAACGCAGAAGAAAGTACGACACGAAAAGAAAGACAGGGAGGGAGACTCACTGACAAGCAGCTAGTCAGTGATACAGTCGTGTCGTGGGTGCCTGGCCGGACTCGGGGGGAAGTTCATGTATGTAGGAAATAGCTCCCTCCTGCCCTGGGTTCTGACTGGACAGAGACTCGACTCGACCCGACTCAATAGATTGAGCTAGATTGAGCTTATGGCCACTCTACCACTGTTCTCTCAGTGTCTCTAGAAGTATGTTTCTATCCATCTATCTAGTGCGTGTGTAGCTATAGATCAGAGTTGCCGGATTTGGGGTCGAGTCAGTGGCCGAAAAAGCGGCCAAGTTTGAGCCCAAAGCTATCCGAAGATATGAAGACCTTATATCCGGGGTACATACGATTGGGACTTTATTCAGCACTCTTTCGTTCAATGGGGGTCATCCTTTTTCGCTGGGCTGTCACGTCAAGGGTTTTTTTTTGTCTGCCGAAGGGTCGAAACCCACCATCAAGTTAGGTCACTGAGCCCCTCTCTGACAAATGTGCACAAGGACAAAAAAACTAAAACCGCTGCTTTTTTAATTAGTGTGGCTATTTCAGATATTCTGTAAGACTGAAAGCAGTTGCCCATCATTGATTATTTTTCATGCCGGAATTTTTCTTTCAAATTGAAGGCAATGAAATCCCTGTATCACAAGAGTACGACAGAAAGTTGATCGTCTCATGGGGCGAAATTTTGAATTCTTTAATTCTGGCACCCCACCATTCTGTCAGAGTGGCACCACATCTGAATCATTAGCATCTAAACAAAAGTTGTCCTTTTCAGGCTTGATTAAATCGGGTAAATTTACTCTTCAGGTGTCCTTGAACAAAAGGCATTCATTCTTCCCACAAACAGAGAAATTAAAATCGAGTTCAGAGTATTTTCATTTCACCAAATGACTCTCCAAACGTTGTATTCCAACAATTTAATACATATTCAAACGCAACTCAATAATGCCTAAAGCCCTGTATAATGAAACCATTAAATGCACCATTTTCGTTAGATTTTTCTAGAGAGGAAAGCTCTCTGAAACCTCGCTAGAACACGTGTCAGTTTTACGTTACCTCCTAATCGAGTGCTTGAAAATGGAGATGGAATTCATAGAGCATTCTCTCAGCTCAGCGGAAATGCATCGGATCAGGAGCTTATGTAATCCATATGTCGTGAAAGAGAGCATTGACAAAATTGGATGCCACAGTGTTGGGAATTGAGGGAAAAATTGCCACTCGAACTCAACGTTAAGTAGTTGGCATTTTTCTCAGAAATGGCATCCAAAGTTACCATCTGGCAGTTATGATCTGGACGTCTGCTTCGCTCGCTCGCTCGCTCGTTCCATCTCTCTTTCTCAGAGAGCGGCCTCAGAGCGGGCACGGACAGCGGGCCTATACCAAGTGTTCGATTACGTTCCACTTGTTTCGCCGTAGTTCAGTAGTTTGATCAGACTTTATAGTAACTGCAGACTAAAACTTACAGGGGACATCCAGTGAGGACCAATGTTAGCCAAAATTTTTCAAGTCAAACATTCATCTAGGGCCCATGCCAGATATTTTGGTAGATGTAGAGTTGAATTGGCCAGCCTGTTGGTTAGTGTAGGCTTCAGCCTTGCCATTGTGAAGATAAATTGACCAATTGGTCGGCAACCTGACTTCACCTTTCGCGAAGCAGCTTCCAGATCTTAGACATGATCGGCTTGCAATGCGAATGTGAATCTTAGATATTATGGTGTGATGCTCTTCATCGATTGCATTTTCAGAAGAGCGATGCTTCTGGTTCAAATTTGATGCTTGATGCATGGAATCGCACGGAATGGCCGACTCGACCTCGGCCCGGGTGGTGGTGTATCGAGTCTCAATTCATTACCGGAACGGTGTATGGGATGAATCAAATGGCCAGTCAATTTTAATGTGCAAGCATTTCGGGCACATTATGCCTGTATCCCCACCGAAATTCCCCACGGATTTGGCAATTGAAATCTTAAATCCATTCTCTGGTCATTACAAATGGATCAAACTCGCCACAAAATACGACATAGCCTTCACTGCATAAAATAGAAAAAAGATAGCAAAAGACAACGTGAAATAAAAGGTTAAATGGGTTCTATGATAGGAATAGTTTGAATTTGGTTTGGCAGGCCTGAATAAAATACCATTGATGGAAAGAAAGAGACTCTCGTTTGGATTTGCCAGTCCAGGAGGGTGGATTCTAGGCGATACGGTACGGGCTGCTGACAGCTGTGGCCTTCAATGAAAACCCGTAGCAGTTCTTTGTTGGCATCACTAATGCGAAAACGGCAAAACGAAAGTCCCCATGACCGTCCAGTTTCATTCAGGGCGCCTCTCAGCGATGCTAAAATGAGTAAATTCAGGTATATCTTTCTGAGTGATTGATTGAAATCTCTACTAGCAGACTCTTTTGGCATATGTCTGATGAAACAAGGCCATCATAAATTCCCACTGCTGGCCAGAGCTGATAAAATACGATGAAACTGTATGAGTTTTCATTGTAGTGGTGTGCGTACTCCTCCCAATACAGTTACTCAAGCCGACAAGACAAGTGTTGGCCTCAAAATGGACCTTTCTTTCGTCTTCCCAATTTTTTCTTGACCGTGTTCCCAAAAGTTGACACTGTCCTAGCTTAGCCACTCACTGAACATTGTATATACATACGTACACACTTAGGTACACTTGTGTAGCTCGTTGAACTTGGAGACGCATCAAGGGACCGTACTAGACTTGTCCATTGATTTTTTTTTTTGTGAGCGTTTTTGAAACACGCGTTCATTGACATCACAGACCAAAATTGCACGAGGAAATCGAAACGCTTCGGCTCATTTTGTCGGGAAGAATGTGATGTTCTATGCCTTCCATCTGCATGCAATATTTGAATCGCTAGACCTACATAACCCGATGACCTGACGTAATTGAATGACAGACAAATTGAAGCAAGCCATAGTTAGCTCTAATACTCAAACTCGTTCTGCAATGAATTGAACATCCCTTTTGGTCAATTCCGTTCTTAGTTCTTGAAATGATTCTTCGAGCGAACCAAACAACGAACAATAAATGGCAACCTATGAAGTTTTCAATGAATTGAAGCCACCCATGCCGTGGACAAATGGGCAAGGAAAATAAAAATACGTAAGGGCGTGGGCGTAGGAGGTGCTTGATACTACTACTACTTGCTTGGTCTTGAACGGCTCAAATTTTGGTGTGTCGTTCGTGAACCCACACTGAGGCTGTACTGTATTACTGAGTTTACGTCAACATCATGGGCGAGCATTTGATCGTTCTTGGATCTTGGAGGGTCTCATGAATCATTTGTCGAGATGCAAATCCTAAAAATAGTCCCTGCTCTCAGTTAGGTCATCCTGGAGTAATTACTAGTGTTGTGCTGTTTCATTGAGATTTTGTTTATTCTTCTTATTCATCATACGGATCGTGGGAATCGCCGAACACAATCATTCCAAAAGTAGAGACAGGATTCTGTGTGATTGTTCTGAGGTTCAGGTGGTTCTTGAAAACACAAAAAAAGTTAGATAAAACACTTGGTTCCAGGAGCAGAAGAGCAGAGCGAGAAAAGGGAGGAGGTTGAGGACTGAACCAAGATCTGGTTCACCCTTGGGGAGTACTTGTGGATTTGGCAGTTCATGGAGTTTGAATCGTTTTCTTTTGACAGATTGAATTGAGAATGCCATTCATTTCATTGAGCTCAATATGAAGGATCGTGACTAGGAAAAATGATTCAAACGGCTGATTTGTGTAGAGATGTCTCCTCTCTTAAGGAGAGGGAGGGATTGATTGCTGCGTGATTACTTGATTTGGGGACTTGGGAACCAAATGGTCAAGTGGCTCTCGAATCATTAAGGCTACTGGCATTATCAGCTTTAGTCGATCAATGGATCGGCATCATAGCTATCGGCAATCAAAGACAAACCGAATGAGGAGCCTATGGATTGCACGGGTGATTTGTGGTTATGAGTCTGGCTGTTGGTTTCTTCTTGTTGTTCTACATCAGAGTTACGTTTAAAGGCGTTCTTCATTGCTTGCAGAAGTTCGTTCCTCCGATAAGGAACAATGGCAGTAATTGGGACTTCATTCGCAAGCGTTGAAGGCTCATCCAGTAGGTCGACACAATCTATGTCGTGGGATGGACTCTAAGAATATACAAAAGGTACAATACAAATTACTTCACCGTCCACCAACGGTCAAGAGTTCCAAATTGCCTTACCGAGATCCCCGATTCATCGGCTTCTAGATGTCGCGCTTCCACGAGTTCCGTTTCCGATTCAGCCCGTTTTGGCAAGGCCATCAGGATCTCTCGCTTTTTCCACCAAGTTGACACCGTGGATATTGGACATTGAAGATCCCGCGCCACCTGAATCTGAGTCTCCCCATTTTGGATTCGTTCCAGGGCACTGATTTTCACTTCCTTGGGGAATATAAGGCGTCCATCCGAGGCTAGCAGGCTTGGCGAAGATCGGCGCTTTTTGCGCATACGGGATGACGAGACTGTCGATGAACTGCTGGCTCCGCTATCCGTCGATAACTTATCATCGTTGTCGGAAAGATGCTCGGGCACTTCTTCAGCTAGAATGTTTCCACTGGGAGGTAACCGCTCCAGATCCTTCAATTGTGAGGGAGAGTAGTCCAAGGTGACCCGGATGGCTCCGGTGGAGGACTTGGGCGGGGACTTCCGATCAACGGATACCTCAATATCCAAGGACAACCTTCTCTTTTTGCTCTTGATTCCCAGGCCTTTGTTCGAACTCGTCCAAATTGATTCTTCGTTATGAGTAGCTCGGCGTTTAGCACTGATGGGCTTGGACTCTTTGCCAAAGCTAGGGGAAGCAAGGATGATTTGGGGTTCGGCACTTGAAATCGAAAGATCGGACAAACTAGCTCGTCTCTTGGACGAAACTTTCTCTGGTATTAGAGCTATTTTCAAGTCTGAATCACTGAACCGACGTCTCGGCTTTTGTCCCGTCAAGGATGGAATTGAAACGAAATGCTCGTGGTTGCCGTTCTCCTCTTCTCTAACAACGAATTCCGACTCCTCTTCAAATTCCTTGATTTTCACTTGAAGGTCCCGCTTCTGTTTGTTGGACCCATTCGAGTCATAACTGTCCCGAAGACTCTTATCTCGGGCGTAATTTACTGTGGATCTTCGGGGACGATCGGGAAGTGGCGAGTCTCGAGCCGATGTCGTCCCAGAGGATTCGGTGGCTGGTTTCTTAGGTGGTTTGACCTCGTTTGAATTGGGTTCGGCGGGGAATCCGGTTGGCTTTCGGGTCCGCTTCTTCAGCCTTTTCTCCAATCTTGCCTCGTTTCGGGTCTTTTTGATGAGGTCCTTTTGAAAGCGAGTATTCCTCCCACTCACTGGCGGAGGCTGATCGAACTTGGCGAATCTGGCTTTTCTCTTCAAGGCAGCTTCCTCTGTAAATAAAAAGGCAGGATCAGTATAACAGAATGAACGGCATGGATATAGCGACAATTTTCCCTTGCCTCCAATACCTCTTACCTCTTTCTCTTAGCTTCTCCGGGTTCAAATCTTCTGGAGGCTTGAGCGATTTCTTCTTTTTCTTCTTCTTTTTACCCTCCTCCCAATTGACTTCTCCGCCACAAACCAAGATGTGAGCGTAGAACTCGTCTCTTGAATCCTGCACGTCGGCGCATTTGGTGCATCTCATCTCGGGCTCCTTTGGGAGCAATTTCAAGTGGTCGGCGTAAACGCTTTTAGAGGCTCGCCGACCCCGTCCGAGTTTACTCGGATCTCCGGTGGGTTTCGCGGCCAAGAGTTGGCGACCCAATTTGGGGTACATCATGCCATTATTGGGCAGGTTGAGTTTCGCTTGCATGGTCAAATGCGACACCAAACAGTAGGGATGAGCGTCCCACTTGTGATGCATTACCTCCCTGAGGTCATCGAAGATCTCGGCACACACAGAGCACATGAACACATGCTCATTTTCCCATTCGCCATTGAAGTCGCCGACGTAGCGATACTCCTTGGGGGCGTTCCGCTTACGATCTTCAAATTCACTGGCAGTCATATACTTGACCGATCGGCCCAATTGCTTCAGGTCCAAGCCTTGGAGGAGGAGTGATCGCTTCTTGACAGACTTGGCCGGACAAGCCGACTCGCTATCCGAGCAACTTAACGTCCGTTTTCGGGAGCGATTCTTGGTCAAGGCTTGGTCAAACGCAACTTTCATTTTCTGCTGCTCCGACCAAGGGAAGGACGAAAGCCCCTGTAGAAACTTGCGGTTCTCGCTTTGAGCGTTTTCGAATTTGTGCCAAGACAAGAGATTACGGGAAATCTCCCAACCTCCACACCCCCAAACGTCCCGTGTGGTCCATGAGCCGTTCATGTTCATTTTCACTTTCTCCAGTGTGCCCACCGCAGTCTTTGACCGCAAGTAGAGACCATCCTGGCTGTCGATGTGGTTGATGGTGCCATGGAGGTTATTGAACGTCGTCTCCGGGACCGCACGAATCGAGTTGGACATGTAATCGGCAAAGTCATGGTCGTAAGGACGACTTTTGGAAACCCACTTGGGCGGTTTCGATTCGGAAGATGCGGCAACCAAGGGAGCTAATATGGAAGTGGTCGAAGCCGCAGCAGCCTCTGAAGGTTGACAGGCACTCGAGTCTTGTCTATGGGCGAAGAGATCAGAGAAAGTAGTGAATCCTATATTGCATTGGAGACATATGTAATCCGAGGGTTGGATCGTGAGGGATTTGACAATGGTCGTGGCTTTCTCCACTTCAGACGCCCGACGAATGGGTCTTCTTTTCGGGTTGGGATTGAGGTCCGGAAGTATCTCTTCAATGGAGGGGGAGATCATCTTTTTGAAAGATGACGGCTCGTCTTTGGGTTCAGTCTGTCGACTCTTGGGCGAATCTTTTTCATTGACACTAGGGCGGGACTCTGGAACATTGTCTGCGGTCTTCTTTCGCTGGGAGGACCTAGACTTCTTGGGCTTCTTCGTAAGCAGAGGACGCTTTCGACGCTTTTTTCTCACGACTATGCCACTGACAGACCTACCAACGCTCTGTTGTTGATTAGTCAACGTAGTCTTGACCGAGGTATCGTCGTCCCCTTGAGATGACATCTGTGCCCCGTTACCACCCAATCTATAAGCTATGTGCGTGTGACTCTCGGATTTAGTGGAGCCACCCTTTTGAGCAGGCAACTCCACAGGAGGCTTCTTGGAGGCCACGGGTTTGCCGCCACTTTTTTTCGTCTGTTTACGCTTTTTAAGCTCACTCACACTCGGATTTCTCGGATTTTTCAAAGGCTTGTCATCTTCACTGTCCACTTCGTACGACGATTCAAAACTGACGTCCAATGTCTCATCCTCTATCGATAACGACACTAAGGCATTGGTGGTGAATTTGCACTGACGTTCAGGACGACGATTGGGGTTCTCATTGCTTTCGGAGCTACTGAGCACTTCGTCCTCAATGACCGGCTCTAATTGCATGGCTTTTTGCACTTGCACACGTCGCAAAGGACGATCGGAAACACCATTCAAGTTGGATGAATGTGGGGCGGACCAATCCACCACTTTCGAGCGACCGATGCGACGTTTTTTGGATAGTTTGAATACGCCTTGCAACGACACGCTGGTGTTCTCCTTCTCGGAAGACCCAAGCGATCGCTTGGCCATGGATAAGGGGCGGGTGTCTTTCTCCTCAAAATCCTCAGGTCGATTGTTCTTTTTTGAAGCTTCATCAAAGGCGTGTTCGGCTAGATGATCGCTCAATTCGGAGCGTTGGTGCCACAATAAATGGCATAAATGACAACGAAACAGGCCGAGTCGGGCGGTATCGGCCACCCCCGCAGCCTCGGGTGAAGGCCAAGGTGGGCCAGTCAAGTGGGCCATTTGCCGATCGGCCTCCGAGAGGTATTGGGGGTTGATGTGACTCTGGATCTGATGGATTTTGAGCAAATCGCGTTGAACAAAGCCGGTCTTCTCGCAAATGTCGCATCGGAAACTTTGAGCAAAACCGTTATGACCTAAATGAGGAATTTCTTGGGCGGGCACAGGCTGCCAGACAAACCGGTCGACGGGTGGGGATCCCACATCGAACTCCGGCCGGGACTCGACTGAGTCCACCGCAGTCACCTCCTCCGCCTCGTGTGGCTTTTCATCGGTGGATGAACTGACGGAGTGAGATGGTCCCGCCTCAGCCGGTACGGGGGGTTGCTCGGGAGGCACCGGTTTCATCGTCGGAGGCACCGACGTTTCGATGGTCATAGCGGGGATAAAACGGGCTGCAAGAGAATTCGATGGAAATCGTGAAGGTTTGTTGGACCCAGTCCGATCTGAATGGCGAAACTAAAACGATGGGGGACTGGGCGGGTGGCTCTAAGATCCGGACTCAAGCGGGTCACTCGGGTGAATTCCAGCCTATGCCGGCCGACTAGACGAGCTCATCCATGGCCATGAGAGCTGAGAATGCCGGATGTTTTAAATGGACTGGGCCAACCAATGACAAAAAGAGGGGAGGGGGCTATGGCTGGTTGGTTGGTTGGACACAAGGACAATTTGACTGAGGGCCACCGTGCAGGCTGATCCCGTCTTTTATCCTGGGTGCCACCTGCTCAGGACGGGAGCTCTTCTAACGCTGCAGACTCTCTTGGCCAGAACAAGAGAACTAGAGAACTAGAGAGCGAGAGAGCGAGAGGGTAGCACGCGTCGCATCATTGGATCCCTCTTTCATAACCAGCAACACCAACAACAGTAACAACAGCAGGGTAACAACTAAGGGATCAATGACAACCCAACACAATAGCCTAAAGAAGGGACAAGGAGGAAGAAAATCTGCATGAAGGGGGGGGGAATGGGGAGGTTTAGGCCGGATCCAACCCATCCATCCATCCCAGTTGGCCTTGGCTATTAACCAATTATTAGGTTGATGGCCCATTGATAGAAGATTTAAATAAAACGTTGAAGGGTGCTAATTCTCGTCTTAAGTTAGGTTGGATTTTCACAGATCAGTTGAGATTTGAATAGCGCAAAAAGGTAGGACAGCCAATAACCCATTAATTGGTGGAAAAAAACCGTAAGAAAGCACCGTCATACCATTGGCCGTGACTTGCTAGCCAGCCACCCGCTAGGCCCATCAGAAACACTAACTCACCTGGACGATTGAGTTCGACATGTTGGGGGCGGGGCCACCCGGAGCGCGTTCTGGGCCGGGTTCGCCGCACTTATGGGCACGGAGCGAGGACGGACGCCGAATCCCGGCGCTACGGAGGAGCTGATGGCCGATGCAATAATTCTGGGGAAGTTTGGGAATCAACCGGAGAGCCAGGGGCGGATCGAGGGGGCGGAAGGAGGCATGGGCTGAAGCCTGACCATTTACCACTCACTCGCTCACTCAGCCGACCACCGTGGGGACATAGACTAACGCCAAGCACCAACCCCACCAACCAACCGGACCGCACAGCCGATACTTCGATGGACAGACGGATGGAGGGGATGGAGGGGACGGGAGGAAGATGCACTTGAGCAGAGCCAGCAGGAGGAGGGCCAGCAGTGGGAGGATAGGAGGACAGGAGGACAGGGAGACGAGGAACCAGAAAGGAAGCACCGCAACACCCAAACAGTGGCCAAGGGGAGCCAGTCAAAGATCATGGAATGACCAGATCTCACGGTGGTCGAGTGGTCGAACCTGAGGGAACAGACCAAATGGACTTGAAGTCAGCTGTATGGCACCTTACAAAAGTTCAGGGCGACCATCTGATCGAACCAACAGTTGACCCACGCGGGTTTCTCTGAGGTAATCCGGGTAATCCCTGGCTAACTTGCTCAAAATCCAGAAACGCTGGCGAATGACGGCGCCAGAGTTACTAGACACCAAAATCTCTTTAACAGCTAGCGAGGACCAAGGTTCGCCTTTTCCTCCCCTTAAGCCCTGTCTAGTCATCCCGGGGTCTGTGGGTGCTATCA
Source organism: Tigriopus californicus (assembly GCF_007210705.1). Classification (NCBI taxonomy): domain Eukaryota; kingdom Metazoa; phylum Arthropoda; class Copepoda; order Harpacticoida; family Harpacticidae; genus Tigriopus; species Tigriopus californicus. Next base: position 6,402,699 of record NC_081445.1, on the reverse strand, counting down.
CTGGGTTCCATCCGTGCCATCCGTGCCATCCGTGGCAGCCGGACTGCCTCAGGCTGGGCATTCGAGAGTCATAGAGAGGCCGAGGGCGCTCACTGGCTTACCCTAACTCCTAGTTTGATGTGGGCATCTGAGTCGACTTAGCTCAGCCTGCCTAGGCCGAGGGATGTCCTCAATCATGAAGAAAAAACAACATTACCCCAGCTGGTCCAATCTCCCCGGCCAAGCTCAGCCTAGAGAGGAAAACTGAGCATAACACGCCACGCAGGCACAATATCAGGCCGGATAGTTGGCGTTCTCATCCTTGACCGTACCAGTGTGTTCATTTTATGCCCATGGCTGACTGGCTCAGGGTGAGAATCTCTCCATCATCCATCCATTCCTTGGTCAGGCTTGCCAAACTCGGGTTGAACCTTTGGCCATAGCAGAACACGGGAAGCCCAAGCCATATCTTGCCAAAAACAATGCCCAGACAAATGAAGGGTACTTTTTGAAATCAGGACATCACGGGGCACGATT
>NC_081445.1:6351090-6402147 GCF_007210705.1 Tigriopus californicus | reverse complement strand
GGGCACAATTTCATTGTAGGTGAAGAGTTCCGTGGCTGTTCATAAAAAAATAAGTTAAAATTTGAATCGATGTTTTTGAAAATTTTATTCTGCAAAGCCATGCCCAAATCTTAAAACTTAACAACTATTTCGTTCTTGATGGTCCAGCCCTTGTTTCCCAACCGATCTAATACGACCATCTAGCACTTACTCACTCTATATCACACTTTTAAAATCAACAAAATCTGCATTCGGAATCTAATTGTACTGTTATCATTTTATCAATCGGTGCTTGAATGTTTCAGGAAACGAATGATGCCAATAGTTATTCAATTTAGACTCATTGTTATTAGCCCACAGCACTGCCAGACGTGAAATTGCCTGTCCTGGGAAGGACAATTTTGGGTCATTTTTGGGTCAAGGGTAATCTTTCAGCGCTGCCAGGTGGAAATAACTATCGAAACTGGCCTTTAAGCAGCCATAATCCGCAAGTCTAGACCTTGTCACCTCGTACCTAAGATGCCCAAACAAAAAATATTTCAGACATTATCTACCAATACTCGAAATCCTAGACATAATAACACCTATTTTTATGATCGAAAAAATAACCTGTTTTGATATCAAGCAGCAAATCTAGAGATTTCAATGGAAAGAGTTGGAGCACAAGTTAATGTGAAGAGTTCTAATACTGTAAGGAGATCGGTAAGGATAACCATCTGGAATGTACTCTAAGCAGGAAAACAAGTTATTTCTCTGACCTTTACTTCCTTGTAAAATAACTTGCAAACGCAGTGTTCCAACCATTACTTTTAAGTGTGAAGTATTAAGCACTATCAGATCTTTCAAAGTCAGCCAAATGTATGATTTTTGAATTTGAATTGACTGGTCAAGCTGGCTTACTTGAGAATTTTGTAATAGGTTTATGTAGGCCTCACAGAACCTCTAGTTTTTCTTTTTTTCTTCTCTTTTTTTTTTTATTAATACATTCCACGATTCATCAGCACAACTTAGTGCTGGGGCAAGTCCAGCAAAAGTTGGACTTGTATGGGTCCTCTGATTTTTTGCCGGACTTGAGTCCGGTAAAGGACTGGAGTCTTTTATTAGTCAGTTCTAGCAAAAAGACTTGTCTTGAAAGATTCTAGGGAAAAATGAATAAATTGATTTCACATTTCCGGACTTAAGTCCAGCCAATTTCTCCAAAACCGAGTAAAAGACTCGAGCCCGGACTCTCACCAGCACTAGCACAACTAGAAGGAAAATTGCCAAAAGAAGCTCCCTCCATGGCTGAAATTATGGAAATATGGCCAACATTGATAATAAGATAACTGTAACATGTACAACACTACTGTTGTACCCGAATCTTATTTCCTGCAGTTTGAGCAAAAGAAGCTGTTTTTGGCAATTTTCTCCTTAAATTGCAAACGTGGATGGATGAAATCAAATAAGAGAAAAAAAACAAAATCATTGTTGTAAGGCTCCTTGAGACATTATTTGACAAATTAGGAAAACCGGAGTTTGGCAAGTCAATACTTCAGAATTAAAAAAGCCTCCCCAAGTAATCTAGTCCCATGGCTTGGATGAGAGACCAGGTACTACAAAACATCAGTAAGTGTTGATAAGGCCCACCCTGGCCAAGGCCCAAAATAACAGAGCAAATATGTAGTGAATTGAAACTAACTAGTCAAAGAACATTCCTCTTTAATAAAAATTGTTAAATATTTGTAACTGAAGCCAAAGAAGAGCATAATGAAAGCCTTGGAAATGTCACCGTTTTTGTGGTTTTTATGTGCCTAGAAAGATATGAGCATTGTGAATGCACAAGGCTTTCATTAAAGCTGACAAATTTCTTAATAAATGTTGTACTAAAAGGCACTTGGGCAAGCAAAATCTTGTAAAGGTTGGGAATGTTCAATAGATTTTGGAAATCAGTGAAAAACGCTAACAAGGAGCTAAAAAATCAAATCAAAGCTAAATACTAGAAGGAGTGACAATATGGAAGCTATTAATTATATCCAACTTCAAGCCATAATAGCAGACAGATGATCAAAAATCCAGGTTACATTGCATAGTACTGAATGAAATCACCTCAACAAATGTTCATGGGCCATAAAATCTTTGCCTTGGCTTAAATCAAGACTGTTGATTTGTCATATAAACATATCGTACGTTTCCTAATGCATGAACCCATTTTCAGATCATTTCACACCAACTCACCAGCATGCCAACTTCAAGGGCTTAAATGGTTCAAAGGGTGATCAAATCAGCAAACCTGGTCGCATTTGACACGGCCAGGTTTACATGTGGCGGAGATCAGCCAGCAGATGTAGCGAGAAGAGGGAAACGACTTTGGTGTTATTCAACCTGAGCAGAGGGAATGATGTAAGAGATACATTGAACGATAACAACAAAAAGGAACCAGACCTTTCCGCTCTCCCAATTCAACTACAGGCTTAGCTAGTGACACAACCGGCACGGTTCGACCCTTTGTACTGGCTCGACGAATTCGCCAGGGTAAGTGCCATGTCCATCCCTCCATCTAGAGGGCTTCTACCTCCATCCATTATGAGGAGGTGTCGGAAAGAGGGTTACTTTTGAAATTATTTCGGCCATATTTTGGCCAAAGCAATTCCGCGATTTTAACCCTAAATTCACCTGAAACCTTAGAATTTAGAGGAAAGTTTAAGAATGTACACCATACGTATGAGAAATCAAACAGAACTGAATTCCACATTATACATTTTTGCATTTTTCTATGCTCTAAAGAAACTGAAGGATGAAAAACTGCATCATTTCCTGATATACTCAAATTTGTAATATTTGGCTTTCAAGCTGATTGCTCTGCTTCAATCATTTCACCCCAAGAGTGGATGTGTTGGTTGGTGTTAATATGTAAATGAACATATTTTTTTTTTTTGATAATAGTAATAACCTTTATTGCGACTCTTGGTCGCGACTAGAGTAAGAGTCTACGGACTTAAGCCTAAATTGTCCGTACACAAGTGTTCTAGATTCTTCCACAATGATGATACTGATTTTACAGACCGACCACTCATTGACAGTCATTTGTCATCTACATATTTCAATTTGAAGATGCTTCAAAATAAGAACCTGAGCCTTAAAGTTCAATCCTCAACCCATAGAGCAATGAGTTTGTGAAAAACAATTATCATGCAAGTTTTGCCTCGTAAAATCAAACGAATTTCACTTTTTTCTATCTTATTTTCGCGTTTTCGTAGCTTAGTTTGGATGGAAACCAAAACCGAAAAGCAAACTATTTTAATGAAAATCCCTAACCAATTTCCGACCCCTGGTTATGAGATAAAAGCTTGAAGCTTGAAATATCCATGCATGTTTTTTCGGCATTGATTTAACCCCTATTTACAATTCAATGTCCTTTATTGTGTTCTCAAAATACGGAACTAATTGTGCATTTACACGACACCGGATTTCACACAATGTGTCGATAAAACTGTGCTTCATAGCCCCCTTACGTTGCACGAAATATGTTTTACGTTCTGCACTTCAGAGGGCGCTCTGTCATTCAGCCTCTACCAAAAAAGGGCTGATTGGGCCAATCCCTCTTTATTGAATTACCATGCATGTATTTGTGTTGCTTTTGGCTAACTCTTTAAAATTTTATGTGTAATAAGTGTCTTGGGTCACACGATGTTCGGAAATAAAATTGCGTTCAAGGAAAGACAAGAGCAATTTATTAAACAATCTACCGTGCCTCTTCCCGTTTTCATTGGGTCGTGTGACGTTGCAAAAAGGGCCCTTATTGCAAAACTCTGGGGTCACAGCCTCACAGTTTGTACTCGGAAAGTGCTCTAACTCTCTGTGATCTGTGAGAAAATTTGTCGATGTCGCTTTGTCGGAAGAATCGCTCCAAACACGATCGAGCTTGACCAAACCAAGAGAAGGTCGATGAACAAAATAGCAAATTGGCTCTTTTGATTGGAGTCAAATTTACCAGTCCAAAGTTTGATAGTAAAATGCAATTCGGTTCGAAAACCAACCTCTGAATTTTAGCAAGAAAGGGAAAAAATAAATGCATCGAGAAGAATTTGAACAAGCCAAGATTTGGTCCCTCTACAAGGCGAGGAGTAAAAAACAGTGCTTTCATTTAGGTATCAGGTTAAGGGTTTTTGCGCTATTTACATCAAATGTAACAACTTGAAAACGGCATGGAACAATATTTGCAGAAGATGTAACTAATATTTTTCAATTTATATGAGAATCATGCCATTTAACTCGGTAAATATTAAAACATATTGTTTAGTCAATGTTTCCGCCAGTCAAAAGGCCACTCAACCCACCCACCTACTTCATACAGCTCAAATCTACAAGGTGACAATGAACGCAAAAGATTGCCGTTAATCAAAGTCATTCCTTTATACTGGAACCAAATCAATTTTCTCTCGTTATTGCACTCCCCTCGCTTTTTTCTTTTGCCAGAATCTAGAACCACTGAATGCTCCAACGGGAGCAGAAATAAGTTAGGACGAGAACACCGCAAGAAGTGTAAACGAGACGAGGTTTTGTCTGTGAGATTTGAATCGTTATTCCGTCGAAATAATGTAATAAAACTTGTACCGGGTAGTAACATATGATAATGAATTCAGAAAGGAATAGACGCGCCTAAGAATTGGGCTTTTCAGCGAATTGAACAGCGACTCCTGCCTCACTGAGACCAAAACAATACCTAAAGAGAGCTTCTAGGACTTGAGGGTTCATTTTTGGTAAAAAAAATTCAATCATTTTGCTTTGAGTCGTGCCACAAATTGTAGAGGAATCACAAGGCTCCTGTGAAAGAGGGAGATAAAATAACCCAGCGATTCAAGTTATGTGGAATTTTATTACTCGCCATTTACGATATGTACCAGGATTTTTAGAAATGTGTTTGAAAGCCATTGAGGGAGCTAGACATTCAATTGCTTGAATCAAATTACTAACCAGTAGCTTGCCACAGTGGTTAGAATGCCCAATTAAGAGGCGATGGAAATGCTCAAAACACATTTTTGCATATTTCTTGCTCACAAAACCATACAGAATAGATTTAAGCTCAGATATAGACTTACATTCTTGATTAAGCACATTGGACAATCCGTAATTTAAAAAAAAACCATCAGATCGAAAATAAGAGGGCACGTTCTTTAACGCTTAATTATGCTGAAATTAATGATCCATTTTCCTTAGTCTCAGCTCCAAAATATCCCCGTTTTTTCTGAACTCATTGACAAGTTCGATGAGTCTACCCAGTTGAAGGTGGGTAAAGCCATATATAACAGACATTTAAGCCCAGAGATAGTGTTATGATACTAACTCTGTACAAGTCGACTGTTCAGCCACATCTTGAATATTCATCACCCATTTGGGCTCCAATTAGTTCAGCAGGTTTGCAAAAAGTCGAACAAGTCCAAAGGTGTTTCACTAGGAACATTAATGGAATTGTATTGAGAGAGATGTGAGAAGTTGGGAAAATACATTATTCCAAGAAGGTACGAAAAATATCTGATATTGTACGTTTTCAAGAGTATCATTGAGCTTTGTCCTAGCCCAGCTCTTAGGGTCAATTCTAGAGACCGTAGAGCCTTAATGTGCGTTTTGTGAGCACCTTCACCAAGCCCTCAAAAATCCAAATAAAAAATAATACGTCTTTTCACGCGGTCACAACAGTTAGATCAAGCAAGACATAATCAAGACTATATTTGAGACCCTTGGTGACCATCTTAAAACCTCCCAACATGGAATCTCGAAGGTAGAAGGCCAATTGAATGACCAATCTCAACGTTAGGAATTTACCCACTTCCACAAACTTTGTCCTGCCAATCAAAATTCACGTCAGTTTTAATCCTCATCAAATCTTATAGAATTGCAATTAAAAAGTGCCAGGGAATGAGCCATTATCAGCATGGCTTTGCACAGTGAACAGTCACATGAAGCAATTCATTGTAAATTTGACTGGCCTTGGGCACCATCCTTGGTGAAGGAAACTTTTGACCCTCAATACAAGAAGGCTCTTCTTCATGCTCTCCTTAATATCAGTGCGGGCAACACGCCAAATAAATCTTATGTTCTGGTCTAACCAAAGTCTAATGAAAGTTAAATTTAAGAAAAAGTGAATAATAATGATACTGAATAATACGGATAAAAGGGACATAAGAAATCACCTACTTAATATATGGTTAATGATAATGCTTAGATTATTCTAAATTAAGATATTGCAAATATTAGTATTCTATTTCAGATAAACGATATCTCAAACGGCAAATTTATTGTTTCACTAACAAACAAACTAACTAACTAACAAACAGTGATTGGCATAAGTCTAGTTCCTTCTTAAATCTCTGTTAAAATTAGGATTTGATTAACCACCCACAGTGCGATCAATGAGGTTTGGCAAGCATATGCACAAGACAAAAGAAAGACACCATTTTGATGGGGATTACGAGGGCCCTAAGTTGTTCATGAAATGAAATGCGAAAAATCGTGTTTTGTATTGATCTTGTTCAAGGGTAAGATATCACGTATCAGGCTCAATTCCTAGCACAGAAATTGGTCGTTTATTGGCCTTCCAAGCTTGAAATTGCAAGTTTTGTCACTTTGGGATTGCATGATATATAGCTTAGAGACAGCATTCAGCACATCTTGCTTGATCTGACTGTTGTGACCGCGTGAAAAGACGTATAAGCTCAATTTTGGCCTCGATTTGGAAGAATGTGAAGGCATCTACTATTAAAAAAGTGAATATTGTACCCAATCGCAATTCTAAATAAGTGCTCACGAAACCACATGGGGGTGTCTCATTTCTGGTTTTGTTTTCCCGATAGCCTTCTTGCGCTGCATGAAATATGGTTTACTTCAGAGGGCACTTTGTGAGTCAGCCTATAGCAAGTAAAGGGCAGGTCGGGCCGATTCCTTTTCTTTATTATAATGCCTTTGTATTCTTTTTGTCTCATTCTATCAAAATTTTAAACATAATTAGTGTTCCGGGTCATATGACAGGAAAAAAATAGCTTTCATGGAATGTCGTAAGTAGTTAATTTAGCAATCTACCGTGCCTTTTCCCGTTTCGTTTGGGCTGTCTTAGAGACTAGGCTGTCTGACTTTGTAAATAGTGTCAGGGATCAAGGATTGTGTTTTAAGGCCAACCGTGAGCACTTGAATATAGGGTTGATCAGGAATTTTAGACTAAATCTTGTCTAAGTCTGACATAAATCCTACTACAAGATCAGCACTTACGCATTCCCTACGACTATTTTAGGGGAGCAATTGACCAATGTCGGAGTTCGTGAAAGAAGAAAAGAGGACTTCATTCTTTTAACTAGCCCATTCTTGAGGGCTTGACGGTGCTCGCAAAACGCACGTGATGCTTCTAGGGTCACTGCAATTGTCCTTAAAACTTAGGTTGGGACAAAGCTCAAAGTATCAGATATTTTTCGTACCTTTATTGAACACTGGACTTGCTCCCAAAACGAGAGCTCTTTCATAGCTTCAATGTTACTAGTAAAATATCTTTGGACCTGCTCGACCTTTTGCAAACCTCCTGAACTTATTGGAACCCAAATGGAGGAGGCATAATTAAGATGTGGTTTGACAATGTACCGATAGAGTTATCATCAAATTCTCTCTCTGGACTTAAACGTACTACATATCCAACCACATGTTTGAAAAGCTTTGCCAACTTTCAACTGGATATGCTAATCGAACTTTCCATCATTTTAGAGGACGACACCTAAATCTGTCATGGACGATCAAGTGCTATTGGCGAGTCTAATGGCGTCCACCTAAAGGTAATTGAGTAGAATTTCATTCCTTTCAATGCCATATTACTCTTAGCAGCCCAATAGTGGATTTGATCTAGGACCTGACCTTGACAAACCCGAGTTCTGACCATTCCTACCAACTACCAATTTTGTATCTTCAGCATAGGAAGAGATACTGACAGTACTACTACTAAGCTTCTGAAGTGGAGTAATGAAGATGATGAAAAGGAGAGGACCTAAAATGGAGCCCTGTGGAACACTCGACTTGGCATCATGAATGTCACCAAGGGATCCCTCAAGCTTAACTAATTGCTTCCGGATACAAATGAAATTTCTTAACCAATGGAGAACCTTGCCTTGGATCCCAATCTCATGGAGCTTGTTGACTAATGTCAAAGGCCAGGACAAAATTGAGACAGACTGCATGGGCTGACTCATAACTCTCTAGTCCTTCAATGATCTGCTATGTACTATATGCTCAATCAGTTGGGTAACCGCGCTAAAATTTGCGGAACCCGTGCTGGCTAGGTGAAAGGGCAACCTGGATTTCAAAAAAATTCTACAAGTTTGAACTTTATGCTCTTCTCAAACACCTTCGCAATAGTCGAAGTGAGAGAAATATGCCTTTAAAAACTGGGGAGCGACTTATCTCCTTCTTTGGAAATTGGAACAGCATGAGATTACCTCAAACAAGAAGGAACAAAGGTTTACTCCAGGGTTTGAACCCAAGACACCTAGTAAGAAAATTCTTGCCCTGTTCACGCTGCCTTTTTTACATCGGTCGACTTCACCAGCTCCTTATTGAAGAACTATTTTGCGAACGAAAACGAATCCTAAGAACGGAGATTAGAAGACAGTAGAATATTGAATCATTTTGTTCAATATTGATCACTACACCTCGGATTTTCGAGTAATTCACCTAAAACCAAGCTTTCACCTTTTATCAGAAGTGTCATTTGTGACCAATTAATAACCTTTCTCAATTAATTTTTCGAGAATAATACTTCTCTTTTGTTTCGCAACAAAATCAAGTTTTGCTTTTTCCTCATTAAATGGATGGTGTATTTTGTGTTTATGTAATGTTGCCAAGAGTGTATATTTTTATGTAAAACCGCTGCACAAAAGCTCAGTTGTCATTGATGGGGCAAGAAACAGCTGAGGCTGGTCTAGTTAATTTTGCTCTTTTCACAGACAAAAAAGGTTTTCCAAAAAAAAAAAGTTTCAAGATCTCAAAGTTTGAGAGAAAAGTGTTTTATTGAATATTTTGAAACTGACAAGCATTTATGGAAAACAATTAACTCTAATTTGTATTTGAACTAGTCAACATTTGACCCTCCCAAAGCAAATTCAACTAAGCTTCTTTATCACAAGATATCGTACATTCCAGCACGTAGAACGTTATAAATCCATGCAGTGATAGTAAACCAACCAGTGAAGGATCAATGAAGCCATTTTTCTGCAGGTTCACACAATGGCGTGCGTTCAAAATCATTCAAATCCTCTAATTCCAATTCAAGATGAAAAGGGGTTCTTGTGGAAATTGTTAGTAAGATCTTAGTGCGCAATAATGGATTATTTTTCTTGGAGGAAAACTCTCACAAAGAATGTGATTCCACACTGCCTTTACAAGCAGGTTAACGCAAATACTACAAAGGTCCTAATATGTCTAATCCTTTCATATGTTGCAACCTTGGGATGACCTTTTGTAATTTTTTTTTTGCCTTTTTCTTATCACCTTTTGACTTTTGTTTTTCCCTTGATTTCCAACACCTTTTTATCTGAGGCCTATTGATCGCCATTATAAATGGGATGAGCCGGAATAAAATTCTCTAGCAGAAAAAAATGCAAATCGGGTTGGCTGAATTTGAGAAGCGAGGTATTAGCCGGATTGAAGTGTATTTTAATCCATGGCATATCAAGGTTTCGTATTTTAAAACTCGAACCTGGGGGTCTTTCTGTTTTTCCTTATTTCGGTGAATCAACTCAGTTTTTTTACCTTCTTACTGTTTTGCGCAGTCATGATATATTTACGGATTTGAGAGTTGCAAGAGTATTCCCGGGTTTTTACACTAATTGAAACCAACTCGTACTTGGCCAGGATATTCGCAAGCTGGATAAGATATTTGATCTCTTGATTGCTCTGGCACAACTTAGGAGAGTGGCCAATGAAAAAAAGAATCCATGTCTCAAGCCCTCATAAAACAAGCGAAGATTAATGCATTTATTTTGCTTTGTTAATCAGATCCTTGGAAATAAGCCGGTTGAAAAAAGGCATGTGGACTACTTCCAATTTGATTTGCCGCCCCTGAATATTTGGGTTAGTTCATTTTAATTGAGGGGTTTTCCCGCGGCGGGTATTTTTGTCTTTGAACCTAAGTATTCATTCAATTGAGGCATATTGCATTTCGTGTGTGTGGGAAAGCCCCGAACGAAATTGAAAGACACACAAGCACAGAAGGAGAGAGAGAGAGAGTCACTCCAAACCATTAGGGAATAGTCTTTATTTGGCTTACCTAGAAGCGCAGTCATGCGATACGTCATAATGTCAACCATTATAGAACTTGACAAGATGCGTATTCATAGTATCCTTGATTAAGGTAGGTTGATGACTCACCAAGGGCGTTGAAGTTTCTCACGAGATGAAACGAAAAATTTGGTGCGACCTACAATAGGAATTTCTAATTTCTAAACCGAAATGTTTGATTCCTAAATAATCAAACTCAAATTCACCGTCTCTTTCCTCCCTTGGATTTCAATCTTTCCAATTTTACAAATGGTTATGTTGTGGTGCAATAAGAATTGCCAGGCTCTTGGTATTCGAAGTGTGAAAGCATCCTTAACCAATAAGTTTTAATCTTATCATGTAAAACGTTTGGACAAAAAAATGATTTCTTAGGATTAGAAAAACCAAGCGACCAGAAAGTACAAAATACTGTTGGGATCTTTTCTTTTCGTTTTTTGTCGAAGTTTTGTTTTTGCGGACTTGCTTACCGCTACTGGAAATGGATTTCCCAGTAGTTTCATCCAATTTGTCATTTTTTTCTATACATTTTGTTTGGTTTTATAAGTTGTTATTGTACAATGTCAACTAAATGATCATCCCCTTAAGCTAAGATGAATTTTGAAGGCCGCAAATATATTTTGAATGCAAGTAAGTAGTTTTGAGAGGACAACACCGTTCCTTTTGAATGAGATTTCTTGAGGAGTTATTTTGTCTTTGAAGCAAAACGACGTCGAACTATTTGTGATCAGTCCTTGAGTTTTTATGAAAACCTTTGGAAGCATGGAAAATACGTATTCTGAAAAAGAACGTCGTTAGCTCGTTAGTCTGGGCCACAAAAAACCCCGCTTAACTGACCAGAGACCATAATCAAAGTATCTCCCTTGACCCCAAATCTTGAGTTTGAAATTGTCCGTCCTGGAAAGAATCTATTGAAAAAACATGGTATTAGAACATTAGAACATGATGGCTGGATTCAATGCAAAAAAGTCCTTGTTCTCTTTCTTATTGAGTCCTTGCATGAATTCATATATGGGTACGTACGCAAATTGGATTGGTCTTTTACAAAGTGGGTGGCCAATCTCTGATTTCGGCATGGTTTTGTTACAGGCATGACAGCTTTATGATTGCACAACCATGAACGGATGCAGAGTAATTTCTTCTACTAATTATCCCCCACCCCTTCATTGTTGATTTCCATTCAAGTTCAGAGACTAGAGTATTTTCTTTGTGGCCGCAAAGCTGTCCTATCCATTTTCTGTGCCATGGCTTAGTTCTGCGAAAGTTGCCTAACCTTGTTATCCATTTCTGCTCACTGATCAAGAGTTTCCCCTCTAAAAGAATAATAACCATTTCCATTATCAAATCGACGCAGTAATGGTAAATCTGTTGGACGTGCTTATTCAACAACATCCGTTAGTCAGTTAAGGAATGTGTGTGGCTTTAGGCCACACTAAATGATCTTGGGAGCCTCGTAATTCCACAGAAAGTCATTACCAAGTGCCAAATCCACAACTTGAATGATTTTAACCAGCCTCGGGTCTTCTTCTCCACTTTGCCTTAGAAATAGAACGATCGAGGACTGGCTCTATCAAACGCACACTTCAGCAAAGGTTTACCCTCTGAGATTGGTTTGATATTGAGGTTAAATGCTCTTCATATTTGACTGTCGAACCTACGTAGATCCTGGCCTCCTTTAGATAGTGTGTGCATGCTTTTCAAAATACTATTGCTCTCCAGACTTTTTTTTGGTTGTTGGTTGTCCCCTGTGGTTGCATGTCATGTCAATGTGTTGAAGGAGTCAGACCAACAAATTTCATCGTGAACATGCAACACTTCTTGCAAGTAACACTCAAGGTCTCAGCCGACATGTTTTACTGTAGGTTCTTGGAATACCCTTAGTCTGGTTGATAAATACTTTTTTGTTTGCGTTGGTTTTTCACAGGCTTTTCTAACCGCAACAGGGAATGTAATCCCCAGTATGAACTACTATTACTACTAGTTAATGTACTAGTTGATATCGTTGGCACTTTCCCCATCGCAACTATTACTAACAATGCAAAATGTCTCACTGCTTGGTACAAGCACGAATCACGTAGTACTGAATGAACTCGGATCAAATTTGTTCCAAAACGATGACAAAATGGTACATTGCAAGGAAATTGTGCCTGTCAGCTTACAAACATGCTATCGCTCTGCCACCATCACTAACTCGAGAACTTGAAACCAAAAGTGGTATTCATGAAAAAGTTCATCATGAATTGCAGAAAACAGATTTTCGAACCACTAACAGTCATTTCGGATGGCATGGCGAGTTTCTATCAGCAAAAAGGGAACAACAAGTCAATGGGATCCCTTGGGTGGAACAAGAGTAAAGAACAAGGTGAGTTTAAAGACTATTATTTTGCCTTTGTTCATCAATTGGTCCCTACCTGCCTTTAACCTTTTAGAATTCGATTTATATTTTTTAGATCAACAAATGATAGACACTATTCCAACAAACCATCAGATCACGAAGGCAAACCATATTAAAGAACCGAATTCGTAACATATCATTATGGATGGTTTTGATGGAAACGATCACATTTTGTGACTTTAAATTCAATACCGACCATATTGTTTATTGGTAACAAAATATCGGTCCAGCCAAAGTTGGGAATTAGTCCATGCATCATTTTCTCTCGGCTATATTTTTCCCACTCGTATACCTAGAACTCGGAAATAGATTTCAGTTTTAGCCATCAGTGTACCTGGCACGTTTTGAATGCTTAAAAGGCAACTTCAATTGTGGATATGTGGATGGACACGACGTCTCGAACGGCGGCCTAACCCAAAACTTCCACAGAAAAGAAACCGTGGTGGGGAAAAAATGTGATCATGTAAACCTGTAAATCTACCAATACTCAAATGACAAATCTGTCGCAATAAAGAATGATAAAGAATGATAAAGAAGTGACAAAAATCCTATACTTCCCTTCTCTTTTCTCTTGCCCTTCCTTTAGTTACCTTTACATTGTTGTACCGTCTAACCAATGGATTTGTGCTTTAGAATCAACGAGTTTTTGCTCTACATTCAAAGACTCATGTTGATCTCCCTCTACTTCATTTATTCCTTAAAAGCCCATACCTAATGGGATAAGCCATTTAACCATGTAACAAGCTCCTTTTGACTACCATAACACAAAAAACAAAGGGAAAAAAAAGAACACTGCACAGATTATTTCAACTTACATGAACAATTTATTATGCGTGCTCCTTTTCCGACTTCTTCAACATCCGTTAATTCCAGATTTGACGTCGTGCAATCACAAGTGCATTAATATCTCGCAAGAATGTATTGAACCAAAGTGCTGATACACAAAAATAACTTCTTGCTTGCTCTCAAATATGGTCTTTACCGACATTTTTGTCAGAGGACAAAACCGAAACAATCAGGCAGTTAGTTTATCCATCCAAGGGAGGTCGTTGGAATAAAATGGCGTACTCAAGGTGTTTGATAAGGACAACTTGTATTAAATGCTTTCATTCCCTAAACATAAAAATCTAAATATATATATATATACCATGGACATTTTGATATTTCTTTCACACATCCTGTCATTAGTTTCAGACACTGGAGTACACATAGGGATATAGTCATAATATTCATACGCTTAGAAATATAGTGGAAATGATTTGTGTTCACATCATGGACTCTGATTCAATGCTTCAATGTATCCACTGATCTCATTAATAGCAGTACTGTACAGAACGAGTATCTTTCTCCAACGGACGAGAGACGAGGATTTGGAAGCTCTTATCCTCAATTACTCACACAAAAAGGTCCACCTCACAACAACATCGACATCAACAACAGAATCTGTTCCATAGTCGATCTGCGCTCCGAGCACCTCTGAGCAGCCGAGCAGATATGGAGATATCGATTTTCACATGGAATATTAAAAACGTAATGAGTGGGCGATCAAATCACTTCCCAATGAGATTTATGACGAAGCTGCCAGTTTACTGTAGAGGTGAGAATTGTGGAAACCACATGAAATCTAACACCATCTCGAATTATTCGTTGACAAGAGGAGGAACTCCATTTTATGTTAGAAATATATATATGTATGTATGAATGTACTCTAGCAGATCAGAGGTTATGGCACTGGTTTTTGCTTGGTCTATGATGAAGGCCTTGCTATCCAGTCTAAGGTAGGGCCAGTTGGGCAAGGGATTGGAATTGTTGTTGTTGTTGTTGTTGTTCATGTTGTATCGTTGTTGTCGATGATAATGAGAATGAGGATAATGAAGAAAAGGGAATTCACTGTTGTTTGTTTGTAATTGATATCACATCACATGAATTTCGTTCCAAGTTCATGATCTTTGCAAGGCTGAGACCAAAAAAGCATCTTGACATTTCAGTTTCGAAGGGATCTGGTTGCATTGAGATTGTAGGATGACATTTTAGGGGAGGAGGGGGTTCTCCAAGGCGCTTTTGTGGGGCATTTCCACGATGGTCGAAGACTGGAGCATCTCCCGCGTGGATGTGGGCACCCTTTGGTAGTTCTTCACGATAGGGCTGTTGGTACTACAGGGCTGATAGATGGTAGCGCTTTGACCGTAATGGTGTGTGGAGGATGACACCACGAAAGGAACCATCTTCTTCTTGGCACGTCGTTCCAGGGCGGATTTCCGACAAAGAAAAAACAGAGTGATGCCCAAAAAGAAGGAGATGATCGCAGTGGCCAGCATGACATAGAGAAGGTACGTACTCATGACGGGCAAGCCGTAAGAGGCCTCATCGTCGGAGGACACTGGAGGACTGGACTCGTAGTTAACTTGGTCAGTTTTGACCTCAGGCTCGCTTTCGTCACCATTTGTGGTGGAAACCTCCTCTTCAGCTTTGTCATCTTCACTTTCATCATCGTCATAATAATAATCATCATCATCGTCCTCGTCATCTTCATCGTAATCTTCTTCAAAGTATTCACTGTAATATTCGTATAAGTTATCGTCATCAGCGGTGGTTGTAGTGGTTGAAGAGCTGTCCTCTTCAAAGTGAATGTCTTCATTGGCTCCAAGGGTGGAAAGGTTGTTGGCTAACCCAAATGAGTGCATGGTCCATTGGGTCTCGGTCTCGCTTTGGACATCTTTGGGCTTGGGAATGTCTCCGGACGATTCGTCCGTGTCATAATCATCCAGAAACTCTAGGCTGAAATCGCCAGATCCTTCTTCGGACTCCAGTTGATGGAATTCGTGAAGTTCGGACAGGTTCAAATAGTCAGATTTACTTCGCAGGGCCAGGCAGGATTGAGCCAAGGCGCATAAAACAAAAATCACCCCAACACTCCTGAGGGACTTCATCATGAATGTAACGATAGTGCAGACGATGGAGGAAGATCCCTCTACAAACGGTTTGCGATTGAGTCTTCAATAAGAAGAAGATCCCACCACAAATGAATTTGGCTGGTTTTGATTATAGCACTGGTAGTTTGTTGCCAGTTTGCCCTGATTTTGGTGCTGGAAGCTTAACTAGCTAGCTAGCTCTTCAATCCTCACTGGTTTCAAGAAAGAAGTCGGCCTTGGTCGAGTTTGTATGGGCAGAAGGGGGAGGAAGTTCAGTACCTCCACGACAACCAATGTTGGGTGGGTTGGTTGATGGGTTGGTGGGTTAGTGAAGCAATCAGCAGACCTGGCCGTACCCTCTCGTTTCCAACCAATTTACCTGACACCTAAGTCGGCAGAAGACAATGATGGTGATGGTCGTGGATGTGCTCAGAATTTGCCAGCTGCACTCTTACTCACTCACTCGCTCACTCACTCACTCACTCACTCTTCCACTACCTTACTTGCTCACGTACATAAGAGTTGAGTTAGTGTGCAATCTCGTTTCGGAAATCGATCAAAGGCTCGAAGGACCTTTGTGTTTATTGGGTGACTGCCTGAGTGCCCTAAAGAACAAGGACTCGGGGAACCACGGTGGATGGAATGCTTGTCGTTTCAGATCAGGATGAGAACTGTTGTGGAACAAAAACTGAACAAACAGAGACTGTGTTTATCTCGCTGGCGATGATGATTCTTGTCTCGTGTCTCTTTCTTGGATGTTTGCTCTCAACAACTAAAGGAATTGAGTGAGAACCGAGTAGTCGTCAGACTCCGTTCGTTTCCATCGTCCGTTCGTTCGTCCGTTCGTCTACCAGCTCCTACATCCACTTAAGTCTCTGTGGAAGGCGCCTCCAACAAACTCGTGCTCCTCTGCCCGACATCCCACTCTCCATCTGCTACAACATAGAGGGAGGGTAATGCGAACGAGGGGATCAGAATCCGAGGCGCCATTGCTTTGACGCACGGGTTTGGTGTCCTCCTGGTCGGATGAACGAATAAACGGACGGACGGACGGACGGTCGGTCGGTCGGTCGGTCGGTCGGACGAACCGAGGGACGGACCATGAACTCCACCGAGATATGGCGGCTCGACGCTCTGACGGTGGATCGAATGTGAATCACAACAGAGTGAGGAGGGATCCGTAGATGGACAAGAAGAGGCACCCGAATGAAAAAGAAGAAGAAAAAGAAGGAAGGCGCCGCTCCACTCAACAACCCATGGAACGAACAGATTCCCTTGTTCGCTCATCACTTTTTTGCTCATGTTAAACAAGAAGAAGAAGAAGACGAAGACGACGAAGACGACGGCCAGTACTACCAAATAAACCCTCGCTAGATATTTGGAAACGTTTCAAAGTACAATCCCACTGAATACCGGAGTTCAAGTAAAAAATTGAAGACTCTTGGCCAAGGTATATTTCAATGCCCAAGGGTTGAACTCATCTACTTTTAGATCTATGTTCTTTCCAACTAGGGTTGTACCGGAGAAGGCCGGTTTTAAAGCTAAGAGAGACTCCACTTGTCGAGTGTCTGAAGTAATGGTGGGCTGAGATGAATATCCAGCAGAGACGGCGGCCCCGATGAAGTGTAAAAACTTCGGTCACTAACTCAAGAACGGCAATGCGGATTGCTGTGGACTGACTCCAGGGTCCCATGATGAACCAGCCGGTCGCCCGACTAATATCGGGAAGATGTCAGAATGTACTTGGGGGTCCGTGACTCTGTATATGTACAGTAGTACAGTGTATCGTCTGTATGTACGTACGTATGGCCAATGCATTGCACAGGGGAGGGTGGATTCGTCATTCCGTCGCTTAGTTCGTGTCCAGATCAAGTGCTTGGGATTGAGGAAGATAGGCGCCCGCCCCCATCCATCCTCGCTGCTAGCATGGTGCTGCTTTAGTATATGTACGTATATGTACAGAACTTCACTATAACTACAACACTGAGACAAGATTTATGACGTGTGCGGATTGAACAAGTTCGCCACTCATTTCGGGCTGAAGGGCTGGGATAAAAAATATGTGCTGGATGGAGAATCGAACCCAATCCCAACCATCGAAGTCGGACTCCATAGGACTCCATGCCATCTTCATTCATTTCATCTAAACTGGTTCCGTGTACTGTAAGCTGTACCAAACAACCAATGACTGGATGCATTCTCCTGGGATAAGCGTATTTAATGGGGAGGGGGGGGGGCACTCCTTATCATGACGTGGTCTTTGGTTATGGAATGGCAAGTGAAGAGGTCTTGCACATTTGGGATCTTATGTTGTTCAACATCCTGTCTGGTTATAAACGTTTTTGATCAAAATCCCAAGATGTTTTCCAATGATGAGCAAAAGAAGAAGAAGAAGGAAAATGAGAAGACGGAGGACGAATCTGAATTTCGAGGAAAATGAAAGCTTATTTTGATCTCCTTCTCCTCCCTCAGCCATAAAAGCTAGGTAAACGTTTTAGTGAGGCCATGAATACCTCCATCAATTCAGATCATGCTCTTGACATTGCTCAAGATCAAGGGTGTCAAATTGCAAGGTGGAGGGAGGGACGGACGGGGGAAAGAGGTGTTGTGCAAGCAAAAGGTGAGATGAGTGAGTGATGCTTTTAATTTGGAGCCATGCGCATATGAAACTCAACATCACGGATATGCTTGACAACGCGACGAAAAAAAACACCATCAGCAGCAACAGAAACAACAATGAGGCAAGAAGAGTTGAAAGCAAGATACGAGAGGAATGGAAATTCAATGTCGTCGTTAAAAACCACCCTCGCTTGATTTATGCCCTCGTAATGTAAACTTTACGGCTCTTTAAACTCATTATGGAGCCACACATTCAACAGAGAGCTTTGGACAGAAAGCGATCCAGATTTGTATCAGACGTATTAGAATCGGGACACGGCGAGCATACATACTGTTTATGAAGGCTCATCTTTACCTGGTATTGAAAGTCTGCCATCTTTGGTAACAAACCAGTAGAGCTGGCTCCCAATGAAGCCATTATCCCTCTGAAACACATATTTATCGCATTGTAATCACATTCGTTGACAGTCATCAATAAAAATGGCTCTTTCCGGTTCAATAACTACTCTAAGGGATCCTCGACTGGCTAGTTCGTTTCCTTCCATTGAGCAAACAGGAGGTTTAATTATCAGTATCATACACAAAAGGAGGAAAGAAAAAAAGTCCGATCCTTCATTCATTTGCGCTTGAGTTGCAAACTGTCGACTGACTGTCAATCCCTTCTTTGGTTGGAGAACGTGCTCGCACATGCCAAATGCAGATTGACGTAATACTCGTCTTGGAATAACCCACTTTTTTATCGTTCTTGTTCACACGTTTGGCAGTCCTTGGCTTGACAACATAGAACCAGACCAAATAGACAACAAGGAACCGAGATCAGATTGGCTTTTGCCACTCAGACAAAGGCTCTCGTGAATCAGCCTCAAACAGGAACGGGATGTCCAATAATACTGACTATGTGTGTGTGTGTATGTGTGGAACTAGAACCCATAGAGCCATAACGACAAGAGCATTAACCGCATAAAATCTGTCGACTATATGTCTCGAAAATGGCAAGGATCTTAACTTTCAAATTAGGTAATGTCTAACTTGAAAGTTTACAAGCTTACAATCTCCTTTGACCTTATACTTGACAACAGATACGGACAAACTAAAGGAGAACTCAGAAGAAAACCAAATGATCTATGCACACTTTTGTATCCGAGTCATCGTTGTTATTTCATTTTGTCTTTGTCTTCAACATCCCTCATTACTCAACAGAGCTCCTTCCAATCTGCCAATCCTTAGCAAATTACAACATGTCATGCTAAATAAAAGAATGAAAGAAAAAAAATCCCTAGTTCTGTTCACAATTTAGATGCCAAATAGTTTAGAACCAAACTCCTACTCCTGAGAATCCACTCTCGAATTCCAACGTCTATGCCTGGTCTTCTTGTGAGGGTTGGAAGCAATTGACCACAAACCACGTGTGTGTGTATGTGTGTGTGTGTGAGAGAGAGAATGTGAGATTGCTGTTGGGGTCAATGCTCAAGAGATTGACCATAAATCTCCCTCTCACCTTACGTAAAGTCATGCTCCTGATTGCTTTACCTTAGTTCACCAAACGCGCGATATTGGTGGTGTCTCTTGTTTTATCTAGGGCTCTCGTTTTATCCAAAATAGACTATTCCTTCTTAAGTTTTCATTTGAATTTAAAACGATAAAACTTTCTCTTTCTTAAACTAACATCCTAC
The DNA here is from genome assembly GCF_007210705.1 of Tigriopus californicus. Lineage (NCBI taxonomy): Eukaryota > Metazoa > Arthropoda > Copepoda > Harpacticoida > Harpacticidae > Tigriopus > Tigriopus californicus. The sequence continues at coordinate 6,382,282 of NC_081445.1, read as the reverse complement.
CAGGCATTATTTTGGTTCATGATAAATATTGGCATACTTATGGTTTTGTTACGTTACCACAATTTGATCGAATTATCTAATTGATCAATGATTTTCAAAACTTATAGTAAGACCCCAGGTCTCAAAAGAATATACCATGTGTTAGCATGTAATAAACTTATTTTTTATATGTACATACAGTCCGTGCCATCTTGATTATAAGAAGTACCCCAAAGTGTGCCAACATTTATATTTATCCAAATATTTGCTTATAGAATACGTGTAAAGAGTACTGAGTGAACACATTTGTCCGGTGACATTATTCATTGTGCTTCGCAAGTTTTCAACGTCTTCCTTGGTCTTTCTTTTACAAGACCGTTTGAAGAGAGTTGGAACCAAAGCTAGGCCCACTCTCCGTTCCATCCGTTGTGAGTTATCTACATTTATTCAGAAGTAATGCATAGTCTAATTCCAGCGAGCCCATTGGGAGCGAAAGCTTCTTGGCAACGAGTTCTTGGTAAATGGCCAATTGGTCCCGAGCAATATCTCGAACTAAATGGGCCTTCCGGGCTTCTAATCGTCCACACTCCGTTAATCTTGGGAGGCACTTTCGAGAGAAGTTTCGGATGGCCTCGCAAATGGCGGCCTCATTTGACACTTCCAAAGCCCGGGGCAGCCTATTGCTGAAAATCAAATATTCCAGGGCTTCGTGTATATCATTGATGCAAAGCAAGAACTCGCTTTTGGCTTCATGGCATCGATCCTTGGGTTCTGAGCCTCTTCCGGACGAGGCCGCCTTCATCGGTTGTGGTTCCTCCAAGAAGTGAAGGTCATTTCCGATACGATGAAATGTCTGGCATCGAGCTTTGAGCTCTTGGCCCAACTTGGGATCGTGTCCAATTAGCGCCGTATACTGAGCGTCTAATTGAGCTTCCTGAAGATGAACCACCTCATCAAGGCCATAGCAGTGGATCCAAAGCTTCTGTCCACATTCCTCGACTTGTCCACGAATCAGATCACAGAGTCCTTCTGTCCATGGTTGCGTGGCAACCTGAACTTTGAGGTCAGATTGGACTGCTTTCAATTTGTGTTCACTGCACAAACTAAAGCGATGGGCCAGCTGAAAGAGATGCTCAAGATCACACACGTGACAATGGAACAAAAGCAGATAAATGACCAAACTTTCCTCGGCTGCCTGCCACCATCACCACCACTACCACTACCGTTACCCCCAAAGACGTTCACGACATTATTACCCTCCCTGCACACAAGATGGGATGCATTGTACTTGCTGGTTGGACGCCAAGCCAATTGGAGTAAGCAACTTGGGAGCCCTTTAAAGAGCCCTTTTGAGGTTCGGTTGAGTGATGGAATGCAGTGCCTCGCTAACAAAACGAAAGTCTGCCTCACTTATGGCATACTCACTTTGACTCTGGCCAAGGCATCACATTTGGATCCAAAATGTCGGAAGTTTCCCGGGAAATAGACGCCCACGGAGAGTCGGAAAAGTGTCACTCCCATGAGAAGGAGAACGATAATCCAAGGAAGAAACCTGGGAGAGGCCATTGTGCAACTTCAAGAGGAAATCCTGACATTCGAGAACCACTTTCCATGTCAACCTAAATTGACATTGGAGCACCAGCGGGGAAGATAAAAGCGCCAGATTTATGTTGTTCATAGATTTAGCGGATATCCCGATTTTTTTTCTCGAGAGTTTCCAACCTGGTCACGTGCAGGATGCTCTTTCCTTACGAATGAATTGTACTTCAATCCATGGACTTACAGTGTAATTACATGTACACACCTTAATGGAGGTTTTTTTGTTAAATGGAAATACTGTCAATACCTTCTTGTGGGTACTTCTTGAGGAAGTCTTGCGAACACTTCCATTTTAATTTCTATCTGACGATATGACTTCCAACCATACGTAGATTCATTCGTTTCGTATGGTAATGTCTCAAGTCTATTTAGAATTTTCCGCATTGTCCTCAATGCAAGAGAGTGTATTCAAAATTTAGATTTTTTAAGGATCAATAGAAAACTGTCATTAAAGCGCCCTGATAATCATTCGGTTAAATGTCCGTGTCTTTGAAAGATGACGAACCGAAAATATTGCGTCTCCCAATCTTGGCATTTATTAAGAGGAGATGGATTCTGATTTGGGAGGTTTCATTGAGATTTGGCGGCCAAGGCCGTCTTTTTCTTGTAGTTCCGGAAGTAGAACTGCATGAAGAGTATGAAGAAGAGCACCATAAATCCTGAGGAGATCATGGATTGATAGACGGGGAAGTTACATTCGTTGCTGAAGGCCAACTGAAGGCTGTGCAAAGTCACCGACACAAATTGGAACATCTGGAATTTGGTCAAGTGTCGCTTCCACCACAGGTACCTCTGGAACCGGGGTCCAAATGCGGCCAAGAAGTAGTACGTGTACATGACCACGTGAACAAATGTATTAAACAAGGCCCCGAAAGATTCGTGACCTCCGGGCACGAATCGGCAAGCTTCCCACGCGAATAATGGCATCAGACCGTGATGGAGGACGTGCAAGGTGCTCACGTGCTCAGTTTTCTTGCGGACGATGAAGAAGAAGGTGTCGAAGAACTCCGTGAACTTGGAGAAATAATACCACCAGGCCGCATTGGCCATCCGCAAGGCCATGGCATTGTCCGAGCGATCAAGTGGCTCACACCGAAACGAATAGGCTCCGGCCCATCCACCCATGAGGATCTCGAACAGAATCCATCCACTGAATATCACCTAAGGGGGATGACAATAAAGTAGGGAAGGATTATATGAGGGCGAGCACATTCTTGGGGAGGTTAACTTCGGAACATCTCAATATGAAGAATAACTATACGTGATCACATAACATTCACGGCCAGAACATGCTGTAACAGATGTTCTTCGAAATTATGAGACTTGATCGAGATTACTGATTACTCAAAGATGTTCTGGGTTGGTTTTTTGAACAACGTTGCAGATGACGTCAAGACGCTAAACAACTAATGTTGACATTACTTTTGCATTAACAAGTTCATGAGAACAGTTCAGTTTGGCAATGCTGTGTTGGTGTCCGTACATTTCCTTTGTAGAAATTTAGCAAATAAAACAGCGCATTTTCCTCATTTAAAGCCGAAATTTCTGACATGTACGGAACACACCGCCCGAAAAATGTGTGTTTCGTTTGCAAGGAATCATGTACTTTTTTTCGTGCGCTGAAGCGACCGAGGTTGTTAAACTGAATTAAAGGTCATAATAGTAAACCTAATTGAACGCCATGGAGCATGTTGAGATACTGCAACCTAGACCTAGAGCAGAAATGGTCAATTTTACAAACATATTTAATTGAGCTCATGCTTCTATATGTATATATTACCTGAACGAGGTTGTATCCAATGAGAACATTTTTGATCTCCCAGGCCTTTTTGTCCTTCATCAACCGCGGGCCAAGGAATTTGACTCCGTAGAAATAGAGACAGCAGAGAGCGATGGTCGGCAGAGGGCTGTTCATGAGTGGGTAGGAATCCATCCGCAGGTCCCGGGCGTCCCAGATATCTTCCAGAATTCGGTTCATCTTGAACAGCTAGAAAAAGAAAGTTACGAATGAGGCAAGCACATGTTGGATTTGGCAATTTTTTTTCTTTTCAAAACCCTCCGCGCTATGAACATAAGACAGCACTTTTGGTATGAGAATTTTTAAAACTAAGAATGAGGCAAACTATGGCAAACTCGGAGAATAAATTATGAGAAAAATTTCAATAATTGGAATTGGTGAAATACTAAGGAGCAAAATGAAAGGAACCCTTCAGTGTCATTTTTCAGACTTGAAATTGTTTTTCAATCTCCGGAACCTCCATTTTCGAGTAGGGAGGGTTCTACGTTTTGATAACGTAGGTGGCTCTAGAACATTGCAGTAATTAAATTAAAAAACCCGTAGCTGATAAAAAAATCTTAGAGAGAGAAAAGTCTGAATTGACGATAAAAGTACGATTATTAAAAAAAACAACTTGACAAAAAGCACAATCTGTTAAGTACCCAAAAAGGCAAGCGTGACGTGCCCTCGATTTCGAAATACATATAAGGACCTCCGCTTTCCAATTAACCGAAGTGCAAATTTCGCGATCAATTAAACACAAGGAAAGAAAATGAACTCTTTGACTCATAAAGGCTTAAAGGTCGACAAATATTGGTCTTCAAAAGCTTTTAGAAAGTACGCACGTTCTCTGAAATTGTGGGTCCCTTGTAAGAAAAGCAAGAAATGAGGATCAATGTCCAAGATTCCACTAGCCTTGCAAAGGACCTAGAAATAATCTATTCTTGGGTTACTAAGAGTGATATGGCCCTGAACGGAATGAAATTCCGCTCAATGACCTTCGGGTCAACTCCTATGAATACTCCACTCGTAGATAATGGAGGTAAAGATATTGAGCAGGACTCATCTATGAAAGATCTAGGTGTAGTCCTCCAATATAATGGAAAGTTCGATGAGCATATCCAGTTGAAGGTGGGTAAAGCTTTTCAAATGTGTGGTTGGATTAAGTCCAAAGATAGCATCACGATGTACAAGTCGATTGTTCAACCACATCTTGAATATGCTTCACCCATTTGGGCTCCAATGTGTTCAACAGGTTTGTAAGGTCGAACAAGTCCAAAGATGTTTCACTAGGAACATCACAGGATTGAGAGAGCTCTCATATTGGGAGAGACTAAAAAAGTTGGGACTGTACAGTACTCAGAGAAGGTACGAAAGGTATCTGATACTGTACGTCTTCAGGCATCCATGAACTTTGTCCCAACCCAGGATTTAGGGTCAATTTTAGTGACCGTAGAGGCTTAATGTGCGTTTTGAAAGCACCTTCAAACCCTCGAGAATCTAGGCCACTTAAAACAATGAAGTCCACTCTCTTCTTTCTCGGGCTCCTTCATTATTTAATTTGCTTCCCTCTAATATTCGTAGGGAATACGTAGGCCTTGTTGATCCGGTTGCATCTTTCCAACCAGACTTCCAGATCAACCCTTTACATTCAAGACTTAAATTCGTTGGTAGACCAAATATCATATAAAGATTGACAGGTAATTAATAGGCGAATTAAAACCTTTCATTTTTATAGCACTGGGGATAACATTCCTTGTAGCTGTTAGAAAAGCCCGTGAAAACACAAACAAACCAAAAAAAATGTCACTGCTAAACTTAACGTGAAATACCGACTCCGTTGCAGTCGACCTTCATTCGTTGGGAAGGCCAAATGATAACCAGAAGATATCTGACGAAGAGGCAATTTAATCCATGACTGACTGCTGATGGACACTGATTCTGCATTTGGGAACGAGGAGGCCCAAAGAAAAACATTCCGCAATCGAAAAGTTCAGTAATATCAATTTGTAAGCATGGTCCTGACAATACTGAGCATATTTGATTTTGCCTCTAATCTTAAATCTCTCCCAGGTTCTATCAATGGCACGCCTTATTGGGACTAAGCATTTCAACCTGGCGGCCTATTTAGTTTTGTTTTGAAATTTTGGAGCAAGTCTATCTTGTTATTGCTTCTGTCTGTCTGTCTGTCTGTCTGTAGTGAGTGTATTACGAACTAGTTCATACTGGTGCAGATAACTAGACATGTGTCGGTTCTAATAAAAGCTGAAAGATATTCGGATACTGATATTGTGTGTGAAAAACATTACCTTGGCGAGTTGTGACATCTTTCTTTTTTGAATTTAGACTTCCGGCTAATGCATTAAAAACTGGGAGATCTCGTATTTTAAGAGACAGAAAAGTCTGCTACCAATACACATATTCATAACAAGCCTCATCAATTGGATGTACTTAGTGTTCCCTCACGTTTTTGGAAGCAAGTGTGCCAAGTGCTAAAATTCAGCTTCCTGCCAATACGTTAAATAACAGAGTACGAATGACAACGTTTCACGATCTGGCATTGTTGTTGCACATTTTGAATTTCCCGCCCCTTTTTACCTCAAAATTTCGAATCTGGAATTAATGCAGACATTAACATGTGATACCTCAGACGCTTCCAATGTCCGAAAAAAATACCTCTAATACGTCTTCACTAAGTTTGAAACGCATAAATTCAATAATAAGATTGTAGCAACGTTACACAATGGACTCAATCATTTATTTTCGAAATTCGAAAAAAGGCCCTTTTTCTTTTCGGTTTTTCGGGTTTGTATTTTTGGAAAAACTTAAGTCCATCAAATTCTACCCATAACTATTTGGCTGCCAAAACATAGGAATGCGAAAACCCTCGCAAAATTTGATACGAAGAGACAGTGTGCTAACACGTGTGTTCTAATTAGGATTGGGCAAGGATGACGGAATACGGAAAGTATGTTCGTCTGCTAATTAATCTTACGGAGAAAAAGTAGGTGACTTAATTGGGATCCAATAGGTATAATAAGGATGTGCTGCAGTTTATTTCGTTCCCCTTAGAGGGGGTACAAATCATAAGTAATATACGCTTTGTGTCACTATGTCACTTTCGTTAAAAGATATTTAACTTATTATCAAGAGTGACGAATGATTTGCTCCCTACACAGGTCAACGGTCTAAATTTGCATCTGCATATTCGCATATATCTTCTCATTAGAAGAATACTTTGCCCTCTCAATATACCCTATTTTGAGTCATTTTTTCCCGCCTGCTGAAGGGTAATGCAAAACTTCAAGGCTGGCTATGTAAACGCAGTTCGTAAACTGACATTGTTGTCAATTGCAGATAACACAAGTGATATAACACAACAAAGAAAAGACGCTCCATGTTAAGATGAGTCAAAAAATTCGGTAGATCTTTACGCATTTATTTGATTTCAATTTGATACATTTGATTTGTGTTAGTTTTCCCTCGTGTTCTACAATTCGAGAATATGTGCCATTTTTTTTTGCACAACAATGGTTACCCAAAAAATGTTTTTCATACTAGAAATGGACCATGGAAGATATTGCACTGGTAACGATTTCTACTTCAATATTGATATCATGTTCAGATGATTTTGTCATTTCAGGTGAATGTGAGATTTTACAGGCGTCTTTTTGGTGATGAATCGAAACAATGGAAACAAGAGAGTAACTCACTCAACCCTTAGGATCATTACTTGTGGACATTTTAGCTAGGCATTTTGATGAAATTTCAAACTCGCAATATATGTAAGCATCCTTTAGATAAACAATGGTATTGTACCGCCTTTTCAATGCCTTTTGTATATATCATTTGCCGGGTTTTTGTCGACGTTCTCAAAAAAAAAAAACAAGAACCTCAATAAGTGTTCTAAAATTTCAATCATAAACGGTTAGGCAAAATACACAAAATTCAAATCGAAAGCTTCATACCCATCATTTGAAGCAAACCTGGATTTCAGATATGAGTTCATGCTCATTTCTGAGTGACGGTTCTTGCTATGTGGCCATTAGGTGGCATTTAGAAATACATTTGTTCTTGATAATTTGACCATTGAAACCCATCAAATGTCCACCCACGTTCTCAGATTAACTTCCGCTCATTTAGGTTTTTTGATATCTCCATGGAGATATGTCTATCTCGCATACTAACCGAGGAAGCAGGGATGAAGTTTTGGCCTTTCATTAAGGACTACTTGACAGACAGACCTCCTTCATCCTTCACCATCAGAAAGCCTTTAAGTCTCAAGCAGAGGTGGCAGATATTTTGGTAAAGACAGTTCACCCAAAAGGGTGCTACCGGACAAAAAAACTTGCCACATTTAAGCAAAGTAGGTACCGTTTGGCATAGGCAGTAATTTCAAAAATGGATACTAATTTCAAATACTGCAGAGGGTTAACTTTGATTCAGTTTTGACATTTCCCCTTCACTTTGGTGTCATTGCAAGCGTTTTTGTATTCTAATATATTCTAAACCAAATCTAAGTTGAATTTTCTTTCCCACTACCCTAGGGCTAAAATCTTAGATCACTTTTGACAGACTATTTCAGTTATTCCATTCCAATAACTAGAGCACCATAGACTCTATTTTTCTAGCTTGATAAAGATTCTGAAATTTCTATATTTTCATCTTTGGAGTTTTGTAATTCTATTGATTTTTAATATAAAGGACACCTATTGGATTATGATATGGTAATTCAATGCATTTGCCCACTTCACCCTGGGTCCCACTTTACAAATGATTAAATTCAAAATTTTCGGAATTTTGGCTTCTTTATTTACGAACCCGAACTAAAGATAAAAATGTTTTCCGTTTTTGCCACATTAAATCCTCATCTGAATAAGATGGCAAGGTAGGTGCCATACAAGACAAAGATGGTCGACCACTTATTGCCTAAAACATGTATTTTTCATTCGTGACACTTTGTTGAGGCTTAACAATGGCAAAATGAAAGTGCCATAAAAATATTACTTCCATAAAAGATGCCACTTTTGAAAAGGAAAGTGCCATGGAGTTGCCACTCAAAATTTGAATTGCCATCGATTTGAATAGTTGTTTTTTTTACCCAAAAGTCGCACCTAGAGTTGCTATGGAACAATGGATCTCAACCTCCAACAATTTAAGCAGGAGAAGAGACGGTGGACTTGGGTAAAAGTAAACTTGGGCATATCATTGAGGAGCAAGGTGGGTAAGTTTGAGAGTTAGGCTGACTTTGGACAACAAATGAACTTAAGTATCCAACAATGCCCAAAAGTAAGTACAGGTTGTCCACAATTGGGTAGGCAGGCAATCAATTTAAAAACTAAAATCATGTAATTTTTCATCCAATACATGTGTTCACCAACAACTGCAATCATTTCGTGATAAATTACAATGCTTTGTTTTTACACATGTACAGTAAGTAGCAAGTAGCCTTGGAGTTTTGACTAATTACTTCATTTATGTTCCAAAATATACAGGGTACAGTATACAGTACTTTGAGCAAATGTGACATCGGAAGGTAGATTATATATCATTCATCTGTGTTAATAACATAAGAGAAGTTTTAGTATGTTTAAGAATTGCAATCCAGATGCATTAAGCCTTTTCACTTTGAATTGCCCTTCCAAAAACTTTACAATTTAGGGTATGTTAAAAGTTTGTAAAAGTAAAGGTTTCGACGACTTATTTTGATGTTGGCGCGATCACTGAGCCATGTTTTTGAATCAGATACCAGTTTAAAAGTATTTTTGCAAATAGTTTTTTGGTTTTAATGTTTCGCATTTTGAACCTTTTTGGANAAAACTTTACAATTTAGGGTATGTTAAAACTTTTTAAAAGTAAAGGTTTCGACGACTTATTTTGATGTTGGCGCCATCACTGAGCCATGTTTTTGAATCAGATACCAGTTTAAAAGTATTTTTGCAAATAGTTTTTTGGTTTTAATGTTTCGCATTTTGAACCTTTTTGGACACCCTTTTTTGGACACTTTTGGCTAAAGATGGACAAAGGTGGACAAAAGTAGTTTTTATGAGAAGTAAAGGGCTGTTTAGAACGATGTACCACATACAACCTGACACAAAAATTAATTTGAATCAGTTCCCAGGCTACTCCCCTTAACCCCTAACCACAAAAAAATGGGATCGACCCATTCATATAGGGAAAATGTGACTCAATGTGGAGGGGGTTGGAATGTTTGCTTTGAGCTAGACGTAAACTATGAACGAAAACGTGTTTGGTACAACTTTAATGCATTGTCCGAGTAGCAGATGCTTCTTTGATGGTAAATAATCAAGAGTGCGTAACTAGTTTCAAAATTCAAATAGGAATAAGCGCTCTAATTCATGTCTAATTGCAACGTCAATAATTGCAACATTAACAAGAGCGCCAACGTCAAAGGGACCAAATTTATGTTTTAGGTTAAGCAGTCCCCACCGTATGAAAATGGGTCATTTTCACATTAATTCAAAGCAAATTTGGTAATGGAAAAAACAAGGCAACATTCCCCATCCAGCGATAGAGATGTTAATGTTGAGACTTAAAATAAGCCCTTACTTGTTGTTACGTTATCTTACGATATTCCAGAGTTTGCGATAACTTCGTTCCTACTGAGTGTGAGTACAATCAGTACACTCAACATGAGTATGTACTCTGTGTGTACTCTGACCTCATGCTAGACGTGATTTTTTCGGTGCCACAATAAATAATCATCAACTGAACCAAGGTATACAGAAAAACAAGTTGAACAAAATGGTCAAGATTTCAAGACTTGTGGACAAACAGTAGATGAATAGATTTGGTGGCAAATCACAATGGCTGACGGTATTTGTCGAATAAATAACCCAATAGGCAAAATTAAACGAGGTCGTGGTTGATTGCGCAACCTTACACACCACATGGGTTGTTAGTGGTCAAACCGGGAAAGACAACTTGAAACCGGTTTACTACGCCGATTGGAGCACCTCTTAGAACAGCGCGGCGCACTTCAAGCGAGGAACATTCTTCTTCTTGCGCGATTTTAACCAGCCATGCGACCCGGAAAAACCCCACATGGAATCTCGACCAAAAATCAACCCAAACATTACCTGCTGATCCGATTATCCACCGTTTCTGAATGGACCCTGTGAATAAGGGATCGACGGACGCTGCTTGGGCCTGAATGGAACCGATATGAAGTCGCTACACCAACTGGATCTCAATCGAACATTGCTTTAGCGACGACGACGACGACGTCGACGATGATGATGATGATGATGATCAGGCCACAATTTTCTCGGGGGCATACGTGCTTGTGATAATGTACTATTGTATACACACACACCAGCCCGTTTTTTGTTTGGAATGTGTCTCGTCTCCAAGTTCAACTTTGTTCGATAGGAAACCGCGTGAATTCATGCATTCGTCGCATAGCTCACTCCCTCGTCGATCTTATTCGGTTGTTCGGCTAGCTTCCTAACGACTGAAGGAGTGCCCGGAGAGTCCGCCGGACAAGATAGCGGCACCACCGTCCTTACTCTTTAGGGCTGGCCGCCCTCCGAAATGAAACCCATGGGCAAAACATCCGAAATTCGAAAACGCTCCTTTCGTCGGTGATCACACAGTACAACGACTTTTGTGAATGTCTATGAATTGTGACTGGACTTGACACCGGGATTGATTTCCCGGAATAAAGGTATGACCAAGTAACTAATGAACTGCAATTCACCATATTGATGACGAATAGGGGATTGAGATCTGACTTTGTTAATGTAACCGTACCTAAAGATAATCCGGGTGATTATGAACGATTCTATTTCCACTGTGACTACGGCATGGAATCACGATGAGGAATCAGCATGATGTTGTTGCTAGGGGTGAATGAGCCATGTGCAAAGACTTTGACCTGCTAGTCAGACCACAGCCCGATCACGCTCAAAATCGTGGGATTGTGGGTGCGGATCGGTGCGGATACATACGAAGGTGGCGGGAAATTTGTGCCCATATGCTTTCTTTGCCTTGCTCTTGGGAGAATGAAGTTATCAAGGATCCGTTTGTAACACAGAGCAAACTGAAAAAACTTCTTTTTTCGAAAATTCAAATTTTTTTTCCGGCAATCTGTCTTGTTTCCTAAAAGCATTTTTCATTGCCCAAGCTTAGTATGCTCAGAAAGAACCCAGATTGTATACGCTTTCAAGTTAAGGATCTATGATAGTTGAGTGGTCTATTGTACCCAATAGAGGGCGTCAAAGTACCCCAGAGAGCGTGGGTTCGAATCTCGCCTTTGGCAGTCACCCTTATATGGTAGAAGACGTAATGCATTGGTTAGCGAGCAAAATTTTAAAACACGAACCAGGCCCAAAGATGGAGAATTAAAGTTATTAAACTGATACAGACATGATACTACCTATCGGAAAAAGTACAAGGACATTGTTGATGGTTGGCTTCGCTGGCCAGGCGAGACTCAAACCGCCGACCCCAATACCAAAAGACACTTTGACCTACTTTGATCCATTTTTCGTTTCGTTTTTTCGTTTTTGTATTTTTCGGAAAAAACTAAGGTGTAGAGCCAAGTCATAGAAGTACATGTGTCCTTTAAAATCTCGTATTACAAACTATTCGATCAGAAATATTGCTTTAAAATATTTTGTATTTGGGGTGTTCGGGTCGGAGGGTTGCACCTCACTCGGTGAGCCAAGTCAGACATTGCTTCGTCCGTAGGTGTAATTGAGAAAGCCAGAATGGCATGTCTACATAAGGGCCCTTATTTGTAACGTCACACGGCCCAAAGAAAACGGGAAGACGCACGGTAGATTGCTAAATAAACTGCTCTTGCCTTGCCTTGAACGCAATTTCTTTTCCGGACATTATGTGACCCGGGGCATTAATTATAAATAAGATTTTGATAGAATTAGCCAAAAAAAACAAATACATGGTAATTCAATATAAAGGAATTGGCCCAATCGGCCATTTATTTGGCAGAGGCTGAATGACAAAGCGCCCTCTGAAGTGCCGAACGTAAAACATATTTCGTGCAGCGTAAGGGGGCTATTAAACAGCCTTCCCGTAGGTGGGCTCGGTTGGCGTCTAAAAGGTTCCTTGCGATGGCCTCATTACTTTTGGGTGCTTTCTAACCTTCGTTGGTCATGGTCACAGCTTGTGCCGGCTTAATTGATTTTGATGGAATTTTTTGCTGGGTCAAAAAGAAACCCATCAGATCATCTGGGCTTGTGTCAAAGGACCCTGATAAGGAGCAGCTGACGGACAAGGTTTAGAAGATGACCAGTAGATGGCGCCAGGATCAGAGGGTATTGTATTAGTACTATTAGTACCAGGGTATTCGCTCATGAGGTAGATAACTTTCAAAATGAATCAAAATTGGCTTTATAACGGCATGAAAATCTCAATATGTATGGAACACGTTCTTTAGAGCCCATAGCGCAAGCAGAAATTAGTTTAAAAAACAATTTTTCTTCATTTTGGCATTTAGAGCCCTTAAAACCATTGCTCTGATACAACTAGGATTTCAACCATGATCCCCTAATCCTGGCGCCATCTGAACCTTGTCCTTCATTTGATCCTAGAGGGCTCCTTATCAGGGTCCATTGTCTTCTTCTTTGGGCTGAGGCAGCGCTTTCTGCTTCCTATACGTGGGTGCAAGTGAACAAACGTCGAAACGAGGGCATACGGTCTATGGTTAAGATGCCAGGTTTTATCAAGGCGATATTGTTGCGCAACTTATTGTCTAAGTATTGTGGCACAATGAACTTATCAAAAACTCTTCCGAGAAACCTTTCACATCCTGCAAGTAAAATTCCCAACACTTGATATCATCAAAACAAACATTAAGCAAAGAGTTTAATACTGTTGCCTTGATGAAGCATTAAAAGTTTTGCAATCGTCATTCCTCATCAAATTGTAGTATGAAAATGTGTTTTGTCGAATTATTGGTGAATCATCTTCAAATTAAATTTCCGTTAAACCAACTCTTATCTTTTTTGAGGATTGTTTTAAAAAAAACTCTAGGCCCAAAATAGTACCAAATTCGCTTTCTACCCAAATATGATAGAATAAAGTTTAGGTATTCAGTTTTAAAAGGTTTGTGTTAAATAAACCCTAGGCTATGTTGTTTTAAGGTCAAAGAAAGAACTGATTCATAATTTGGATCAAGTATTTTAACATCATCGTTCATTTATGGCTATCAGGCATGATTCTAGATTCGAGACGTACTCTATATCAGGTGGAATGAAGCCCTGCAAAAACTTCTACTAATGATTCCTTTCCTGTCTTGCTATTTGCATCAACCTTGGAATATCTTGAAACTATCTGTAAGATTTTATGAGCAAAATATTTGTCTTTTCTTGAACAAAATAAAGGTTAAAGTCATTTACTACTTTTTGAGCTTTTCACGATTGTTTGTCCTCACCTAAACAAGGATTGCTAGGCAGACGGCGCTTTTTAAGGGGCTGAAAAGACCTACTAAAAACTTGCTTGTCCACAACAGTTCAGAAAAAGTACCACTGGTCATTAGCATTTTGTCTTATCTTATACCGGGTGTCGAGGATAAGATTAGATAAATTTGTCACTTTCACTTAAAAGCATCATGAATTTCTTAAAAGATAATTTTGAGAGCTAAAATTCTAAAATGTTATAGATCAGACTACGTAAGTCAGTAGTGCCGATTTTTTGTATTTTTGTTTACATCGATGAAAAGAGCGGACAAACAAGTTTATTACATTTATTTGCAATACCATGGTCTCCATTATGGTTATCATGATTTAGAATCAATACAGAGACACCAAGGCATACATCTCATTCAAAGTATCTTTAATTGCTTACTCGCAAGTACAATCTCTGCATTTCAAGTGCTCAGTCATTGAATCAACGGAACAACTGATCCTCCTCCTCTAGTACTGTCTGAGTTGGTAAAGCTCTGCTCAACCCAGCAAAAAGCTCCGTCGATTTAACGAGATGATGGTACGTGAAACTCAGAAATTTGCCAAGTAAGCAAGTAAGAATATTTTGAATGGAATGTATGCCTTGGTGTCTCTGTATTGATTCTAAATCATAATAACCATGATATTATATAGCATGATATCTCATGATAGAGACCATGGTATTGCTAATAAATGTAATAAACTCGTCTCGGCCCAAACTTGTCCAAGCTGCCGAAACCTGGCCAAACGGCCCATTTCAATGGAAATCACTAAACCTCCAAATTCATCCCTCATGGACAGGGTGGGCAATTTTGAGAATTAGCGTGACTTTTGGACACCAAGTGGACAAAAGTGGACAAAAGTGGACAAAAGTGGACAAAAGTGGACAAAAGTGGACAAGTGAACAAAAGTGGGCAGAATGTGTCCAAAAATTAAGTAACATTGTGCAAAAGGGGATTGACAAGCAAACACTTTTAAAAACCTAAATCATGTTATTTCTTTACCAAATCTGAATGTGAACCAGCAAATAGAATCAGTAATCATAAAAATCTAAGCTTTCTTCAAACACATAAATATGAAGTAACAACTAGCCTTTTCACTAACGTTTTTAATTTCCAAGATATACACTGAACGAAATTCGTTATCTTGATACAATACAGCTTTATAAAGTCAAAACAAATATCTTTAATATATTTTGAATGTTAATAAGTCAAAGCCACACTATAATCAGGGCATTTGGTGGCTGGGTAATTTTAACAAAGATTTTAAAAAATTAATTTTAAAAAAGCTTAGGAGCTGAATATCAAATATCCAATAATACTTCTCATATTTGTAATATAAATAACATATTTATAAAGGAGTGCAGGAATTACACTTTTATAATACATCTAAAAACTAAGATATAGTTTCTTTAAGAAACATTGGGAATCTCATTTCCTGACATCAAGCGCATCTTTAAAAGTTAAAAATATGCCTAACAATGTCTCAATTAACTTACTTATGGAAGAAAAACCATAAGTATAGGAAAATATGTCATTATTAGATTTTAGCAATTCGTAAGAAATTCAATTTTTAATATTAGTACTTTTTAAGAAGAAATCCCAAATGACTGATGATTTTAAGTAAAACATTTTTGCAAAAAGTTAATAATGTTGAATAAATGAAGCCAGATAACCAGAATATAATGTTTAGCTATTTCAGTTTTTGAATCCTTTGCAACAGCTGCATTCTACTAGAGGGAGACTTTGTTCCCTGCTTGCTTTCTAATCTAACGTAAAAAAAAAAGAGTTAAGAACCTGTTTTTCAAATACCTTTTTTGGGTATGTTAGAGGTATATGGCAAAGGTTTTAAAGACTTATCTTGCTCTTGGAACCATCAATGAGCAATTTTTGAAGTAAAGGATAGGTTTCATACAGAATATCCTTTACATTTGTAGTTTAAAAAGTTTCGTATTTTTGGACATTTTTGGACACTTTTGTCCACTTTTGTCCACCCTTATTTTTGGACACTTTTGGACACTTTTGGACAGGGGTGGACAAAAGTGTCCAAAAATGAAATGCCCACCCTGCTCATGGAGGCCTCCCAGGACAGATCCAAAATGCAACCTAAACCAAGTGTGGATTCAGAGGGACAAAAATTCGTCAAAATATAGGCACTCACTCCTTCTGGAGGGCTGTAAAGGCTAGTTTTGCCTTGCAAATCAAGCAATAATCAATAAGAATAACCTTATGGCATTCTCACCACAATAATTTGATCCCACTATACAGGGTGTAAAGAAATTACATTGTAATATTGCATGATAAAGAGATACCTGAGTTCTGCAACAACATATTGATATCGTCACTTTGAAACTATTCGTCAACAATTTTTCCAGGCAAAGATCTGGGGTGACGAGAGTCAGTCTTTAGATGGCCAAAGGTCATAGGGTTATCAATTTCCTCTTGATTAAAATTGGATCATTCATAGTTGAATGTTAGGTTTTTCAATAGTCCCTTTTGATATTTGATGTTTTTCACTGAGGAGTCTTGAAACGAATTTAACAAAGAAAAACACTTTTTTTACTTTTTTATACTTACTTCAACGCTTTCGGAACTTATTTTGGCTCATTTTTATAACTTAAAAACAACTCTTTTACCAAAATAACAAACTATCTTCCAACCCTTAATCATGACGCTCTTTTTGCCGTTGACAGTAAGAACTAAACGGAAACCTCTCTTACCCCTTACATTTGCATTTTGAAGACTATTGCTTTAATGCTCTACTGAGCATAACTCAAAATTAACTATTTCCTTGTAAACTTTACTCAGTCAGTCAAGACTTTTTTGCGGACTGCCTTCAGATAATTTCTGATCCACCAACGAATTAGAGTTGTAAGATCTGGCCATCCCTTGAATATAAGGTTGATCAGGTCAGAAAATTGTCCAATACTGACTTAAAAGATATTGCTAGATCAACATCTACATACCAACTCCTTATGAATAAAGAGGGGAACAAATTGAACAACGAAGGAGCCCGAGAAAAACCAGAGGAGGACTTCATTTTTAGAACTAGTCCGGATTCTCGAGGGCTTGCAGGTGCTCTCTAAAAGCACATAAAACTTTTAGCGATTAGGACAAAGCTCATGGATGCTTTTGTCCACGTTTTGTCCTCTCATTGAACTTTCCATTATCTTGGAGGACTATTATCGTTTAAATACTTGACAGTCGAGACCTGCTGAAAATCTTGACCTTCATCATCTAATAGTGGAGCGGAAACGGTCGAGCGGAAGGAATTTCAGTCCATGCCAGGCCATATCACTATGGGCGACTCCAGATAAACAATATATTCCATGCATGACATCTTTGGTTATTGGGGGCCCATTCTGGGTTTGAGGGTTTAGGTGGTTTTCTTGTGCGCCAGTAAATCCATTCTTTGACTTGGCCAGACTTTCTTTTATAATCTTTATTGCGAGAATATTTTCTCTTTGGATCGTTACATGTACTCTGTATTGATAAATGTCTTGTTCTCCCCCTCTGGGTCCCACTTTGGTCACGCTCTAGTTCTTTAGCAGCTGCAACAGCTGATGTTTTGGACAAGACCAACAGATACACAAACCTCGGTGGGACGGGTGGGACTTCAAGAGCCGCAAATCCCCAATTCCACAGCCGTCTCAATGTCTACTCGCTCAGTCCATATCATCGAAAGAGGACGCCTGGAGGCGGAGGAGATCTCGACCCTATAACTGACCTACCCCATACCACCCAGCCCAGCCGCCACGGACCGACTCTAGGCCTAGTTCCTGATCATGGATTCTGAAAATTAGGTTCATCAGTCGGTCATTAAGTGACTCACTTTGTTTCCGCCTTGAACTTGGCCCAATTGGTAGCCACCCTCTCGTCCAAGTCCATGGATCCCGCATCCTCGGAGGCCATTTCGGCCGAACTCCAAGCGGTCAGCTCCAAACGCGCCTTTATGAAGGACAAACTCAAGAAACGCCGTGAATTCATGGGATCCATTCTCTCACAAAGCCAAACCCTCCTGCCGCCCGATCTGGCGGCCATCGCTCAGAAATCCAAAGCTCCCACGGCTGGGCCCAGTCTCTCCACCGCCGTCCCGGAACTGTCGGGCGGGGGCGGGGCCGTCAGCCACCCTCTGACCGTGGTCACGCCCAACAGCCTGGCCCCATCCTCGCCCTCAACGATGGTGCCGGTGCCCGCGGAAAGTGGCGAAACCGAGAGCAAACGGGCTCGAGCCTCGGGGGAAGCCCAAGACGATATTCTCAGTTTGCTGTCCACCCAATCGGCCAAAGAGAAGCAAGACCAAGAGCAACGTGATGAGATCCTCAGTTTGCTGAGCCAACCCACGGCCAAGGAGCGCACTCTCATGGACGCCTTTCGCTCGCAAAGTGGCGGGGGCGTCCGCGAGTTCTGCACCCACTCCACCAAGAGCGAATGCATGCGGGTCCACCAGAATCGCAAACCCTGCGAGAAGCTCCACTTTGCCAAGATTCTCCAGGCCCACACGGATGAATCCTTGGGCGATTGTTCCTTCCTGAACACATGTTTTCACATGGATACCTGCAAGTACATTCACTATGAGGTTGACGCCGATGACCTCCGCTCGTCAGTCAGTGAGCGCGACGCGGCGGCCACGGTAACCGCCGGAATGGATGGCGAGAGGGCGGTGGGCAGCTCGGAACGGGCTACTACTGCCGTGACCACGGGTTCACGCCATCTCCTCGAGACCTTGAGACTGGTCCCGCCCCAGTGGGTGCAATGTGATCTTCGGAGCCTCGACTTGAGCGTTTTAGGCAAGTTTTCCGTGGTGATGGCCGACCCACCTTGGGATATTCACATGGAGTTACCGTACGGCACCATGTCGGACGATGAGATGCGACATTTGCCCGTGCCCAGCTTACAAGACGAAGGCCTTATATTCCTGTGGGTCACCGGTCGAGCCATGGAATTGGGTCGTGAGTGTCTCAAGCTTTGGGGCTATGAGCGGGTCGACGAATTGATCTGGGTCAAGACCAATCAGTTGCAGCGCATCATCCGCACCGGTCGAACCGGCCATTGGCTCAATCACGGCAAGGAGCATTGCCTCGTGGGCATGAAAGGCGATCTCAAACTCAATCGGGGCCTGGATTGCGACGTGATCGTTGCCGAAGTACGCGCCACCTCGCACAAACCGGATGAGATATACGGTATCATCGAGCGATTATCGCCCGGCACGCGCAAGATCGAACTTTTTGGCCGTCCTCACAACGTTCAGCCCAATTGGTTCACGTTGGGCAATCAATTGGACGGGGTCGTGATCCACGACGATGAAGTATTAACGCGCTGGCGGAGCGCATACCCCAATGGCTATGAACTAACCAAAGGCTTTGTGCTCCATGCACGACCTGAACCTTGAACGCAGCTTTTAGTTAGCCTTGGTTGCATCTTCTGCCTATTGGCTTACACAAATACATACAGGTTTCATAGCCACAATATTCGGTCCGTCAGTAACTGCATGGTAACTCAAATGCCAACGCAAACGACGTGAACACATGGAATGTGCTTTATTTAATTTGATGATGACAATCAATTGTTTAAGCCTCAAAAGATCTTGCTTTGGTTTGGGCAAAAATAGTTCAAGTCGTCGACTCGCTTAGAAAATAATCATGGGAAGTAAGATGAAGTCGTATGTATGGATGGATGTACGGCTAATGAACTCGATTAGATTCGAGTTTGGGTTAAAAAGCAACCTCAGAATTCGTTATATAGGGCCAACAAGGCTGTTGATAAACTAGCACAGTTTTTAGATTCATATTCCAGAACACTCGGTCACTTTCAGAAATCATTTATCCGTAACTACAGTTAATATGATTGAAGGTAGTTTTGTTTCAATGGGGTTCAAATTGATTCTCCATATAAAACTATTTAACACGATTCCCTGGAGATCGTTCCATTTTAGATGGAAGTAAGACAGACAACTTTAACTAAAACATTTATTCGGGCGCAGCCGAATCCAACGCTTTTTGAATTGTCCCCCTGCAAAACTGCAAAATCAAGTGGCATCAGATGTTATGATGATGAATTAGCAAAAACATGATGAAACAGTCATTTCTGTTAAAATTTGGCCATTTTTCTAATTTCCCGCTAATCTGGGACAATATCTGCCCATCTGGGAAAGAATGACCGTTCTGTGGCATTTCCTCCATTCGTGGGTGACGTACATGCCTCTGTACCAAATCATGACCAAATACGCCGCAAGTTATTCCAATTACTCTAGAGGAAATTTGATTCAATTACCAAAAAAGATTGTTAAATAATTTGGACTCTAATGGAAAATTTGATATTTCCCCAAAACAGAATACAGAATTTTGATATTGTTGGGGGGGAGTGGGAACGTATTTTTGCGGACTTCCTTACTACTTTTAAATAGAACCACTAGCACTTTAATAAATGTGAAAAGAGCTAATATACTTTATTTAGCTTTAAACCCACATAATATCTGATCCACCAACGAATTAGAGTCATGGCCTAGAATAGGAGTAATGTAGTGTTAAGCAAATAAACAATATTAATCAATGCTTTTTAGCATACTATGTAGGCAAGAAACCTTCAAAATTAGCACCGTTGGATACAAAAACTATTGACAAAGTATGGCCTTGATGAGGCAAGGAACCTGAAATATTGGCCATCTGAATTTAAGGAAAGTAATTCTAACGCATAAGGCCAATACATTTCTTGGCTGTTATGTGACTGTTATATAAGGTACAACTCTTTTTGGCCCAAGTAATTGTAACTGTAATCCGTTCCTTTTTTAAGTAATGGCTCACGCCCTGCCTGAAAGTCAAATAGAGGAGTGTAAAGCTTTGGGATTTCATACTAGTGCGCCCTCTGGTTCTACCATGAAGGAAGTGTCACCACACATCTTAATGATGGCAAAAAGTTGGTACCAAATATTTTTTTCGTATTTTCTGCATAACTTTTTCACTTGCGACGTAATGTCATCTTTATCAAGTGAATGTTGAACTTCAATGGTTCAAAATAATTGTCGAACGATTTCCAAAATCAGGATTGCCAGAGAGTTAGGAACGTCAAAGCACCACCCTTTCCATCATAAGGTAAAAGGTTAGCTTTGACCAAAAAAGCAACCCTGGTTGAATCGAAGAAAAATCAGGGTCACTTTTTTTGACTAACTAACGGGTGTTCCGATGTGGCCACTGAAAATGTAAATTGGTAGCCCTAGTCGCAACCTCCCGTGATAATTTATTTGATCCACATCGGTGGTTTTCAAGAACCGTCCCACCGTGCCATTAGTCATCGCAGTACTGAAACGAGTCGAGTAAGCTGATTATCCAAGAATCCAGCTTACGTTTTTCAAGGCATCTGTGGAATTTTGTAGCTTTTGATGAGTTGATGTTGTGGTTGGTGGTGAATAGGGGTCGGAAAGATAAGTCTTTAGCTTAAATTAAGATTTAAGCAATTTGGGATATTTCTATGGCAAAAAAACTGTGTAGCGATTCTGAACCAGAAAATAACCTAAAACCGAAAATTGAGAGAATTGCTATCATATTTAAGGGAAAATCATTAAAACTTTACATTCATTTACGCATTATTTGAATTTATAAAAACTGAAGGCTTTAACAGTTATAACATATAAATTTACCGTAAGTTGTCGGTACAAGAGTGTTTAGATTCTCATACTATGATGATATTAATTTGACTGACCATTGTTTTGAAGTGCGCATTCCTCTATTGGAATTTGAAAATGCCTGTAACACAAACCTGAACTTCGAAGTACTAGGTATGAATTCGTTTTGAAATTCGAATTGGTGTTGAACTCCAGGCCTGGCAACATTTTGGAACCCAGGAGAAAAGGCTGTGGAATATATTAATTCAACTAACTTTGTCGGGTAAATCACTAAAATACTTGAATCATTGAACAAAAGGCCACTTTTTTTCCTTTTTTCGGACTTAATTTCACGTTGTCGTTAGTTGTTGGGTTTGACCATCCTAACCTCAAAGCCCACTATTTTGACGAAAATCACGCACTATTTTTCCGACCCCTGTGATGACGGTTCGGGCGATGAAGCTGTTGAATGTTGACGTGGGGCTAGCGGGCAGGCAGGGTGACGCCAGGCATCGATGTGGATTTATCCTGGGCGGGGAGCGGGGAGAGCCGCGTCTGGCCACGGGTCAAACCCACCTGAGTCAACTTGAGCCCGCGACTGAAGCTGTCAATGACCCGAGACTGAGGCTAGGGGTGGCTAGTGGCAGGGTCTGGTAAGGGATTGGCGTATTTTCATGGGCTGGAACGCGTCACACCTGAGTGGACTGACATTGAACAACAACAACACTCACTCATCAAATGGTGAGCCCATCGTGCCAATATATTATTGTGTGTGCTTAGTTAGTTAGTTAGTTAGTTGGTGAAGCAAGACTAGACGGAGCCATCGACCTATTATGAAGTTGGGTTCCACATTTGGACTGGATAGTCAATGACGGACTGGGAACACAAGTGTGCTGGCTAGCTGGCTCAATTCTCGGTTCTCGATTCTCGGGTGGGATCGGATCAACAGTCCACTCACACACTCCCTCACTCCAAACCGACAGAGAGAGAGAGTAGGTGGCAGGGCTTAATTGACAGGGGGGGGGGTCGGTCGAGACTGGCCTTCATGAGGGAGGGAGTGAAGGAGGAAGGCAGGTCAAGAGGACACCCGCGGGTCCACCATTCCACCAGCTGGTCGCCACCACCCGAATCAAAATAATAATCCGCCTCGAGTGCGGCTCAAAACACCCGCCCACTCGCTCATCACTGACGGACAGACGGACGGACCGCCAGCAGCACGGGGTATCATCCACCCACAAGTCGTCCTTGGTGAGGGTCCAGACCTCAGACCCCCCCCCCCCCCGACTCACTCTAGCCTCTGGTCTCTGGCCTCTGGTGGGTGGGCGTGTTTGATCCCCGGTGCCTGATGGCCTCGCTGTGGTCCACGAGCTCGTCCTCGTCGTTGATTCGTCGCTCGGAATCGGGTGTGCGGGCCGAAAAAAGCGGCCCTGCTGGCCGACGGCCGCCGTGCACGACTGGCCCGACCCCACGGGGCCCGACCCCGGGGCCGACCACAAACTCAAGCGCGAACTCGCCCCCGGCGGCGCTGAGCCCGAGTCCACCCTCAGCCTGCCCATTCAAGCGGGCGAGACGTTGCACACCATCTCGCTCAAGTACAACATTCCGGTGGCCGAATTGAAGCGCGTCAATAATCTCTTCCAGGACAACGAATTCTTCGCCCTCCAGAGCCTCAAGTTGCCCTTGAAATCGGCCCATTCCGTCCGCACCGAGCTCATGCCCACGGGCGCCATCCCGACCGCCTCCACCGCCTCGCCCACGTCTCACGTCCCCGGTTGGCTAGTGGATCACTGGTCGTCACCCACCGGCGGTTCGCTGGCCAGTCCCGGTTTGTCCTCGCCCGTTCTTTCCGACGAATCCGAGTGGGATGGACCGTTGATAGCGGTGGGCGTGCATGGAGCGGGCGGCGCAAGTGGCCGGGCTTGGTCCGAGAGTCGTCCCGCCCAAAAGGCCAAGCGGTTCTTGAGGGCCAAGGATAAAGACCTGGCCCAATTGAAAGCCCAGCATGAGCGTCTCCATCGGCCCGACGCCACCTGGCCCCTTCCCTCCGATTCGGAACTCGATGACTTGGCGCTGGATCGGACCGACACGCCCTCCGCCTACTATCACAGCGTACCGCGGAGTGTGTGCTGGGTGGGTTTGAGCCTGATTGTGGTGGCCGTGATCGTCATCCTGTACTTTGCCCGCTACGAATTCAATCTGATCCAACACGAACTTCCTTCCGAAGAGAGTCTCCGTCATCTCCAAGCCGAGGATATTAAAAGTCAAGCCTCCGCTTAAGATTTCAGATCGGAGCCTGAGGCTGGCACCACCCTTGATGATCTTCCACTGCTGCTGCCTTGGGCTTCATTTTAGGCCGGAGCCCGCCGTCTCTAGTCCGTTGCATTGTCAGACCCCGGCCCGGCTGCTGAATGATGCCCATAAATCGCGTCCAGTTTGGGTCGAGGGCCGGACTTGGCCCCCCACCCTGACCCTTATTGCCAGAGGCGATATCTTGTTGTGCGTGCTTGCGTGCGTTTGTGACATATTTTATACCCAAATACATATCGGAGTGAATCTGAGCCCTGACGCCCACGCAGGTTTCTGCCAGAGAACTAACATTTATATGATGACAACCACAATCCAGAGCTATTAAAACTATTTGTCCAACATTTTTGCCGGTCCAAACCCGAACCTCGTGATATGATATTGAGTTTTTCAGTGTTTTCTTGCAGAAATTTGGGCCTTTTGCCGCTGCCACCCCCTTCACTATGGATCGCGCCGATGCTCAGGCCCAAAAAATGAAGAATCCCGAGGAGCCAGACTTTTTCCAAAAATACAATTTGGTACGCCATCTTCTTTCAAACCACAGCCATGAGCACGCAACTCCTGAGTCATCTTTTGATCAATATTCATTCAGGATCCCCAGGCCGTTTATACCGGGGTTATTTTCGGATTAATCACCCTCGCGCTCATCTTTGTCTTCACCCGAAAACGATCCCGGGGAAGCACCCTACTCATTTGCGGACCGTGCGAGTCCGGTAAAACCTGCTTATTTGGTCAATTGCTCCACAAAAAGCAACTGGAAACCTACACCTCAGCCAAAGAAAACAAGGGTAATTGATCATCTTCACGCATAATCGCCATTTGTTTGGAATCCACCTCATTTCATATTTTCAGGGCACTTGAGTGTACCTGGACGGGCCCCTTTGCCCGTTGTGGATGTGCCTGGCCACGAAAGGTTGCGGGTGAAGTATTTAGAAGAGTACAAGAACCAGGTGAAGGCTATCATCTATGTCGTGGACTCATCCACGCTTCAAAAACAGTTGCGAGACACCGCGGAGTATCTATTCAACATTATCACGAACCCGATTATCTACACCAAGCGACCAAAAATCATGGTAGTTTGCAACAAACAGGTAGACTGACACATTGAAGATGATATTTCAAATCCAAGAAAGTCATCCTCCAAGCTTAATCTTGATCTATGGCGAGAAGTATAAAAACATCAAGTGGACAAGTTAAAGATATTTCTCCCGTATTCGTAGGATTTGAGCTTGGCCAAAGGCCAGAATGTCATCCAAAAAGAGCTGGAAAAGGAGATGGAGCTTTTGCGTGGCACGCATTCTCGCACCTTGCAAGAAACCAATGACCAAAACGTGGAGCGGGTCGAAATTGGTCAAGATGGCGAAGAATTTCAGTTCCGGCATCTTCCCATGAAGGTTAGAACGCCTTCTTTAGCTGTATTAATAAAAAGCCCTCCCCCCCACGCCCCACTTGTTAACTATTTTCCATTCAGGTCGAGTTTTGTGAGCTCTCAGCCCAATCATCGGAAACGATGGATAGCTTGAGAAAATGGGCATATGGTCTGGCCTAAAGACACATTTGATGAAGGAATGGGTCACAAACCTCAACAACCAACCCTACACATGGAGCACCGCTTATCCGTGCATTTTCTATTTAAGTGAATGGTTCGCAAACTACATGGTTTTCACGAAAAAAATACAGTTAACCTCGAAAATCGCAATTATTGGGAAGTTTTTCAAGCAGACTCAATTGCAACCTCAAAGCACTCCTCATATTGGCCAGGATCACTTCTCGTCTGGCATCTCCGGCGCTTTTTTGTAGTGCGATCTCGACGCCCTCCAATTCAGATTGGAAGCCATTACGTTCGAGGTCCAAGAAGTCCTTACACACACCCAATTCGATATAGTCCTCAACGCGGCCAGCGCTTAAGCAATGGGCGGTCCAACGAATGAAACATATCCCTGAGCGGACAAACGCATAAGCCCCCGGCACGTCTTCATCGCCACACCCAATACCCCACGAGGTGATGCCCACTTGAACGTAGCGTCCTTTGTATTTGGTGCTCGGACACACCAAGGGTCCGCCCCCATCGCCTTTGCAGGTGTCCTCATCTTTGACGCCTCCGGCACAAACGAAGCTCCGGTGAAGTCGGAAGGTATCGCTCAAACGAGATGTTTTCCGCAGAAGGTTTTCACACTTCCGGAATGGGATCAGAGGAAGTTTGACGTGCTTCAATTGGGCTTGGAATAGGCCTTCTTCTTCTGAAGCGAAAGGACAGGCATAACATTATCCATGATTAGGAATCAGTCAAAATGGCAAGTTGTGCCTGTTTCAATTACAATTGATATGCAATCGATTCATATTCAGATCAAGGATTCATTCAATTCAACAAACTCGTGCTCGATTGGGTCTACGTACAGTCCACATTACCTAGGTTTTCAGTTCCCCATCCAGAGGCAAAGCATTGGTCCTCGGTGTAGGATATGTCTCCAGGTTCTTCGGGTAAACAAATTGTTCCAATGTGCTCGGTCAAGTTCAGCTCTTTTTCCAACTGGATGACAACGAAGTCATTTTCCAAGTTGTTGGCGTTGTATCGTGGATGATAGACGATCGTCCTGATGGAACTTTCTTGATATTTGGCCGGTTCCCGCTCATCTTGCAAATTGCTGTCTCCACAGCGAACTAATAGACTCTTGGTTTGATATGCTCTGAGGACCAGACCACAATAATATTATTATTATTATTGTTATTATTATTTGATCATTTCAATGGAATGGGGTACGGCTGATTTTGGCACAACTTTTGGAGCGCTTACATCGTGCAATGAGCTGCGGTCAGGACGAATTCGGGCGAAATGAGTGAGCCCCCGCAAATGAACTTCTGGGCCGTTCGATCGATCCAAAATATGGCGCACATGTGAGGCCACTCCCCAAATTGTGAGTCCTTCCGACCTGCACTGAATTGTTCTTCTCTGTCGTCGAGCGATAGCTTCCTGACCCCGCAAGTTATGGGAGCTTTCGGGATCACGTCTGCAGTGTCGTTGGATCCAGATTTCAAGACTGAAATGGGAAAAAGACCTGGGGCTTTGGGTGTCTCGATTTGCAGAACAATTGATTTTCTTGTCATCTTATTATTAAGAAGCTTATTAATCAGAAATAACAACGTGTACTTGGAATTTTGAATAAATACCGTACGCATAAAAGTGCTTTTATATGTCTCAAATCCCATTATTCTTAATATCTGTCACTTTCGTTCAACAGATATTTTAGTGGCAACCCATGAAATGGGCACATACTTTTAAGAGAAACATTTCATCACACTGTAAGCCAAATTTTGTTGACCAACACAATGCTAGTTTCCTTTTGGTGTTTGCCAGTCATTATTTTCCGTTTCTCGGATTCCTGTTTGGAGTGGGATAGTCGTTCCTGTTTTTTCAAACCGGAATTTCCGATCTTACCCCTAACCCACGTAACCAAGGAAAAGCTCTTGAGATTGTTGGTGCTCCATTATTAGCTTTTAGAGCAATGGAGATCTTGTTGTCTGGTAAAATGGATAATCGGTAAAACTTCCCCTTTCTTGATTTTGGGGTCCGAGCGTAGGTCTAGCTTTCGGATTTATAGCCGAGTGGTCGCGTTGAAACCTTATAAAGATGGGTCTTGTGATTGCTCTCAGAAGTATTGAGAACAAGATATTCCCAACATAACCATGGCTACTTACGAACACTTGTCAATCCTGGAGGTGCTCTATTGTTTAGTTAGATCCTAAGAAAATGTCGTGCATTTGTATGATTTTGCCTGGCAGTCTCAGACAGATTTTCTTTTACTAGCTATTCATTAGTTAGTTGCTCCTTTTGTTCCTGTAGCAATGAAAATCGTTTCTAGAAGTCATTGGAGCAACCACCATGTATGGGTCATTCATGTTTCACGTTTTTTCCTTTTCCTCCTTTTCCATTTGCACCTTTAATGGCAAAGTAACGCCACGTAGTTGAACACCATGTAATTCATTCGCACATTTCTTTGAATCCAACAATATCTCATGGCCTACGAGAGACCGAAGAACCATTTGATGCCCATTGACAATGTCGAGTTCACAATCAAACGTTCCCTTCTCCCATGCTCCGATTGGAGTCTTACTTACCGTCAAGGTTGCAGCACACTGCACCGAGGTCGTTGCATCGGTCGTCGGTGTTCCTCACGCCCACCTCCACTCGGCCGCCACGAACTTGGCTGCACTCGGCGAAGGAAATGCATTGGTGATTGGGTAGCTTCTCACAAGGCTCGATCAGATCAACCATCAACTGAAACATATAGAGCGTAGGGCAAGTGGATTGGGTCGACATCATCACCATTGGACATTGCATGACACCTTCGAAAACCTATTTATTGTACCTTGTCGCAACATTTCTCGTTTTCTTTGGGGCACGAGGTCTCTAAGTCGGGCAAAGCGGGGATCTCCCCGGGAAACTCGTCCTTCTCGATGATGGGGATCCTCACGTTGGGATCGACGAATTCGAAGCAATCCGTCAGCGGGGTGCACTCCTGGCCGGTTGGACACGGGTTCACGGAAGGATTGCTCTGGGATCTGGCCCCGCGAAAGTGACCAAGAAGAGCCAGAGTGCAAATAAAACCTTGAAAAGGGGACATGATCGTCCACAGCAGCCGAATGATGGCTTGGGTTTGATAAGATATTGAACAACAACAGACACTTAACACACTCGCTCATTCACTTACTTGCTTACAGCGAGTGATTCGCATCCAGGACCTGAAACACACCACGGAGGGATTCCCAATGATGCACACAAACCTGCATATTGCACAATGGCACAGTGGCACAATGGTACACGGCAAACGAGTGTATGTGTGTGCAACCACTGCAGTTATTGCAGTCAGTGGTGAACGAACTGGTTTTACCCATTGGATGCCTCAGGCCCTCGTCGAGATATTTGATAGCCCAAAGCAAGAACCATTTAATTGCTGCCCACTGAACGAGCGAAGCAATGATATTCATTTTTCGCATTGGCATCTGGTACAATACAAGCATAGAGAACATAGGTATAAGAAGGAGATGCAGTCTCTTCTGTTTTCTTCCAAAAAGGACCGCGAACTATTTTCATGCCAATTTAAGCTTTTTAGGTGGAAAATACCATCAAGATGTAGATCAAGCCAGAGAGTATCAGCAATAGTCTACGAGAAGAAATAGAAAATTATGTCTCATGGGTGACATACGACTTAAAAAGCAATGCTTCGATAAATAAAGTGGCATAACCAACAAGAAAGCTCACCAATACATGCTTAGGCACATGCCCAATATGACGGCACACCAACCTTTCTTCGGAAGAAGCCTTGTTAAAGGGCAACCGTAATTGGCGAAATGTAAATTGATTGGCCATCCCAAATGAGCTAAATAGCAGGCAGCGGTTTAAATGCATATTTACACTGGCATCTCATTGGGGCATTTTCAGGGACAAATACTGGTTGACAAACCAACTGCATTTTTATTGCACAATGCTCGAATTGACGACAAAAACATATTCCTTTATTTGTGAAATAAAAATCGCCGAGTTTCCATGTGATATCTTTATGGTATTTACGAACGTCAAAGTTTATGACGCAAAGCCTGTGGAACGCTTAGGACAGAGTACTACATATGGAACTTGAGGTGCGTTGGAATGGCTCCGCTCTGGAAGTCAGTGGAAAATTGAAAAAAATATGTTGTTGAATAATTACTATTGCTCAATTGGGGGGCACAGTCAAAACAATTTCTGTTAATGTGCTATATCCTGTGTGGGGGTAGGATAGGCCGGACGGAGCACTTCCAGACAATATCTCAAGGGCTTTTGGGATGACTAGATACGCGAGTGAGTGAGTGAGTGAATGGAGTTGAGTCTACGGTTAGGTTACAAATACGTAGACTCGGTCGGTTTGAAAAGCACCCTGTGACCTGTCTTGATAATGTCTTCCTGTCGTCTTGATTCCCCCACGAATCTAGAACAATAACAAGTGAGGCGCGATGAGCCATGATTCGCCCTTTCGCTCACTCAAATTTGGGAAAAGACGTTAGGATGAGAACTATCCGAACCATTTTCTTAGCAGGAACCGAGCCAGATGATGACGATCTTGGCCGATATCATTTCCTCTCTCCGATCTGGACTCACCACACGTTTTCTTCGGACCGCATTACGTACGCGGCCCCGCCGAGAACCGCTAGTCATGACGGACGACATTCATGCCCTGCTTGAGCCTAACCGATCCCACCAACATTGACGGAATGCCTCAAACTCACCCAGCCGCCAAGCAATAATGTGTATGAAGGAATTTCCCCGATATCGTCTCGAGAAAAAAAAGGTCCTCTAAGTGGTTATTGATTCTGGTGTGTTCCGAATGGGCTAGCGACTTTTGGCGGTCTGCCCGATCGATCCTTGGCTCCCTCGTGCCATCTTTCTTGGACACGAACAATGCTAACAACCACCGTACCAGTAATCATGCATGTCCAAGTCCTCGACTCCCGACTGCTAATGATCATGAGAGTGGCAAAAAGAGCTGACAGGGAGGAGGAGGAGGAGGAGGAAGCGCACGTAGTATTAGGAGGAATAGTAATAGTAGGATGATAATTATGCCACTTCGGGCTCGTTTCGCTCGAGCTGTTCCTTGATTTTTGAAGACATTGGCTGGAAAAGTCCGTTGGAGTTTCCTGTGTCTCCTCGACCAAAATTGGACAGGGATGAATCGCACGGCGAGGGGAGAGCCAAGCAAGCCAGCAAGCCAGCAAGCATGTAAGCCTCCAACGACTGCTTGGAAATCACCTGTTGTGGAATTTCTTTCATTTGTCAAGTGCCCCAAGATTACTACACGTACCGCTGCCACACCGACACCGCTCTTGTGCGATCTGCTACAGTCCCACACGGTGGTACCCGCAACACTGAACAAGAGTTTGTGCATATGACTCGAATTCTCGTAACGATTTTGGTTGTTATGTATAATATCATCTTAGAAAAAGCCTCAGATTAGTTACACCTCAGACATAACTTGAAATATAGTTTGGCCATTTGTCGCTCTTTTCAGTTGTATAACGCCACTTTCAAACTGTTATAACTAAGCATTTCTTGAACAGATGGGTATGAAGTTTCACATCAATGCATAGCTTACAGTGCTAATGATACTGGTTGTTTACAGTGATACAAATAAGTGTAGTTTTGGTGATTTTCAAATATGAGCTTTTACAAAAGTTGCCACTTCTGTTTCGTTGACAAAGACAAACGTACGTAAATTTGAGCAAACTCTTCGCCAGAAATTATAACCACCGTGCCCAAGAGATTGTCTATAGTCTACCACACTCACTCATTCACACTCTTGAAGTCCCAAAAGACGGCTATTCTTTGCTCTACGTATGCTATTAAGGTTCAGAAGCATGAAAATTGTTAAGATGAAGTTTTGGCGGTCATTTGAATGAATTGAGAAAAGCGATGCTTCATTTTTACATTGGGGGAAACATTATTCTGTTTATGATTGTAGAAATAAAAAGCCCCCCC
>NC_081445.1:6350899-6351081 GCF_007210705.1 Tigriopus californicus | reverse complement strand
CCCCTCCCCCACCAAGAAGAAATGATTGTACACAAACAAAGCAAGCAAGATTCATTTGATGGCGCTCCACTTCGTTCATTATTCCTTCATGTCATCAGTCGGATCAAACTATCTTTCTCACTCTTTCATACATAGAGAACCTAGACGAATACAAACCAATCTGGTCATCTCTGGCCATCGAA
>NC_081445.1:6320591-6350864 GCF_007210705.1 Tigriopus californicus | reverse complement strand
ATAGAGAACCTAGACGAATACAAACCAATCTGGTCATCTCTGGCCATCGAGACCTTGAGCAAAAACATGTCTGGCTGGCTGGACAAACGAAAAGTCCGGAGGGATTACTGACTATCCCTCGGAACATTGAATTTGTCCAGCATTGGATATTCGATTACTGACTATCCCTCGGAACATTGAATTTGTCCAGCATTGGATATTCATTCGTGCTTGGCTGAATGTGTCGGCCCTGTGGCCTCTGCCTGCCATGGGAGTGAGTGTCTATAATTGGACCAGATCCGTCTGGATCCTTCAAGCTTGTTGACTGAGTGGCGTTGATCAGCATTGGATGAACCGCCGAAATCGTTGGTGAATGCAATTTCTTCGTTTGGTATCTCGACGGTATCAACTGATTTGTTTGAATTCCCACCAGACTGGAAGTAAGTTATCCCCAGACAATCATGGCCTCGTGGAAGGCACTGTAGACAGAGTTCTGAAGTGAGTGAGTGAGAGAAAGAGAGAGGGCTTGCGTCAATTCAAGGAAGCAACAATCCTTGTTGGAAAAACGTTAGTCCATCATCGAGCCCATAACGGTTGGCTTCAACTTTTCCAAAGTTCGCCCCCACTCTT
The DNA here is from genome assembly GCF_007210705.1 of Tigriopus californicus. Classification (NCBI taxonomy): domain Eukaryota; kingdom Metazoa; phylum Arthropoda; class Copepoda; order Harpacticoida; family Harpacticidae; genus Tigriopus; species Tigriopus californicus. Next base: position 6,350,255 of record NC_081445.1, on the reverse strand, counting down.
TAAAATGGCAAGAAAGAGTTCCAATGAGTGAATGAAGCTTTTGACGAGCACGGCAAGCTCTAAACTGGCCAACAAAGGGCAGTTCGAGATTCAAACGATGTCACTTTGCCGTGTACTACATACGTACATGTACTTACGTACGTTTAATTAAGGAAGCATGAGGATGCATGCAGTAGCAGTTATCCGAACGTGCGTGCTTCCAAGACAATCCTCGTTAGAAGCCGTTGGGTGCGTGCCACAAGATCGAAGTTTTGTTTGAGCCCATTTCAAAGTAACCGCAAGACACTCAGAGGTAGGTGGCTGGCTCACGTCTTTGACGTTCCTCGCTTGATCCGAGCTTCCAACGGACTTTCTTAATTGACGGAGAACACCTCAATTTGCTCACCGATTTCTTCACATCTTCTGGCAATTTCAGCGCACTGACGCATTCTGACCGAATTTAGGTCACACTCCACTATTATTCATCTAGTACTTAGAAAATCATCGAAAATAACGAGATGGGCCTTTTTGGAATTGACGTGCGAACCATTTGGGAGAGACAAGGTATGTCGAATATTGACCAAGATCCCGCGTCACGAACATTTCAGCTTGCCCATATCTATTCTACCGTTGAGGATCCTGTTTTCCTTTCCAATAAGAAGGTTGAAGTGTGGTTCCACATGACAAATATCTTTGAGATGATTTCTGGTAGAAAATATCTGTCAAAAACAATAAAACGTCATATGCTCCACCACAATAGATAAGGCTGCTTGATTGATGTCCTCTCAATTTGCGGTGATCTCTTGTTGATTCGACTGACCCATCTCATTTCGCATCGTCTTCTTCCTCCTCGTTTCCTTCATTTTCAATCAGGCTTAGAAATTTTCGAAGGCAAATGCATCTATTATTCTTTTCTTCCCCTGCATTTCCAAGCTCGTAAGCTCGTTCTGTGTGGGACACGGCACTAACATTGAGATAGAGCTCTATAGAAGTGTATACACATACCGCACTTGCAGCTGCAGATGGTTCACCCATCCGGCCATGGCGTCCCCTATAGTCCTGAATGTACGGATGTATTGTACGCTAAGTCGGTGTTTGTTGCACCCAGAAAGTGATTGTGTTCCACACCGTGCGTCTCCTAGGCCAGCTTCTAATCTGGAGAGCCTGCTTGGTCAGGCTCTACAAAAGTTTTGTCTTGTGACGCTTCATCCACCTTGGGGAGGGGTGGATGCAGTGGCTTGACGCTCAAGAGTAAAAAAGTAGCCAGTTCAAGTCGTGTCAAGTTCTTGTGCCCTGTCAAATCCCGTGGTGGAGGAGGACAATTGTTCAGTGGGAGGCGGAAAAATAAGAACAAGACGCTCTCTTTTCTATGGGACAATGGGTAGGGAGGCATTCGGCGTCAGGCAGCATACATCTCAAGAATCTTTTCAAGACTGAACCGCCCCGGGATCACATGAGGTAGATGTGTGTTTACGCAGCCATTTTCTCTTTGTCCGATTGAGATTGACGCCCTAGCCAATTCTGACAGAGCTCAAAGGACCACTCATGGACTACTGAAAATTATGGACGTATCTCGATGACCAAGACTAGTCATCAGGGCTGCACCATTAGTCATGTCATGTGACAGGTTCGCCCTGACCATAGCTTTCTTGAAGCTCAAGAAAACGCAATTTTCAACATATGCCTGGCAGCCCTGACATCTTGACTAACAAATCGGACCAAAGTTTATACATACAGCCTAAAGGTAATTGCGGCTGAATTGGCTTTTTGTTACGACTAGTCTTTTTCGAGGTACGTCCATAATTTTCAGTGGTTTATGGACCACTGGACTCCTATGGTCACCCATACTACGTAGTACGGATAATATTGGGTTTTTAGTTTGTCGTGCCTGTGAGATATCTGGGCCTGATGTTAATGTATCCATGTCTCAAAACACAGTAACTAGGGAAATTTAGATTGTTTTTGTTTTTTACCGAACACTAGCATAGTATCGTCAACATAGAAAGATATTGAAGACTGGAGGGGCAATCCATGTAGTGGCACGATGAATAATACGAACACGATTGGGCCCACAATAGTTCCTTGAGGTACTCCAGACACCAGTCCACGACGGGCTTAAGCAGCCTTCAACTCGAACGGCTTGAGTGCGGTTGGTGACAAAATCTCTCATCCAAGAGTGTATATTTCCTCCAACATCTATTTAGTTGAAACAATTTAGCAACAGAATATGGTGTACTTTGTCAAATGCTTAAGCAAAGTGCAAGTATATAACATCTAAGCAATCGTTATGCCGCAGTTCCTAAATTACGTCGTCACAGTACTAAAGTGAGACACCATGCTGCTGGTCAGGAATGCTATCTTTCACGTCAAGGTATTCAAGAAGCTTTGTCTCACCAAGTTTTTCCATGACTGGAAAAATCGACCTTTATGAGATTGGTCGACAATTCACAGGTTGATCCCGCGCTCCTCCTTCAATGAATTGGGGCTGTATGGGCATTTTCTAGCTGTGTGGGTACCCTTTCCTTCGCCAAAGAACGATTCATTAACTATGTACGTAAGGACTGAATCGATGACTAGGGTTGTTTGATTAAGGAACTGTGTCGTCATACCGTCAGGTCATGGAGAGCTCGAAGATTTCAAGCGTTGATAGTTTTGAAGTCTACGATTTCTTTGGATGAGAAATCAAAATAGGTTTAAAGGCATTATAATGTTAAATCCCCATTCCCCTTTGAAGTAATGTATTAAATGGGGATAAGCATCGAGACAATTCCTTGCGATGATTTGACTATTCAAAAGCTCATGCTCAAAATTGATACCGTAATCCTCATCTAATCTCGTTCTCCCTGGACCCAAAGCATGGATCACTTTTTTGGATATCCCATGATTATTTATTTGGTAAGATTGACTTAACTTGGCTTGTTTTTCTAAGACATTTTGGCAGACGAGGTTGAGAGAGAATCTAGAGTTGGCGAACGAATGAGTTTCTACGCAGTCTCCGTCGAACTTGGTTCACAGCGCTTCTACTAGATGGAGTCCACAGCAACTGAAGGAAGGCCACAAGGGCTCGTTAAGGAGACGAGTCTATATTGCCTTGCCTTTCAAGTAGTTTTGTTCCCTGAGCCATTTGCGTCAAATAGTTCTGGGTTCTCTGCCCTGCCTGTATGATATTATACACGTACAACTAGCGTCGCGTGTTGGATGGGCTTTCTGCATCCGTGTCCAATTCAAGAAGGACAGGTCAACTCATAGAAATAATGGAGATGTATTTCTGGACAAGGATGGATAATAGTTATTTGAAAGCATTTAGAAGACACTCGAGTCTATACATATCACAGTCTAAACAATGCCAATTGAAACCACTGACATTCATGGCGAATGGGAAAATAAAACAATGTACAATGAAAGCCAAAGCCAAAGCCAAAGCCAGAGCCAGAGAGTATTTTGTGGAAGCCCAATCGTGATATGTTGCGAACTGGAAGATTCCTTCGTTCTTGAGATCAAAGTGGGAAAAGTAGAAGAAGCTCATGGAAGGTGATGAATGGATGGATGGATGGATGGATGGATGGATGGATGGATGGATGGATCTGAGTAACCGCATGGATTTCTGTGGCTGTTCGGGCTGAGGAAAATCTGGAGACATGGCACTGTGCGGCGAGACCGAGTCCCTGCCTGAAGAGTACCCGCCATCTGAAGGGGCCGACACGGAGGCCTCGGATTTGGGAACTGTCAATTCCAGAGGTACGGCTGTGGTCACCAAAGGGGTAGATGGTCCTCTGATTCCAGAGTGTGGTGGGCTTCGGGAAGGCACTGACACTGACAAAGGCTGAAGGCGGGATGCATCGATAGTGGTGTTCAATTTGGACGTGAGGTTCGACATGAGGCTCTGGCCGAGATTGACATTGAACCCGGGTGTGGCACACATCCGACTCACTTCGTTCAAGCAGGCGCGATAACCAGCCTCAAAGCGGTTGGCTTCGATTTGAGGATTGACTTGGAGCATGTGCTGTTGCTTGAGCCTTTGAAGATGTTTCACCGTGAGTTCGAGGACGTCAGCCTTCTCCAATTTGGTGATGGATTCGCCCTCGCCTTCCAAAGCGTGGACCATCAAGTCCTTGAGAGCGTCGAGACACGAGTTGATCCGGGCACGGCGTTTGCGTTCCAGCAGAGGCTTCATGACCTTGCGGTACTGCGTGGTCCGAGACATGGGCACTTCGGACACATCATTGAGATCCGTGGGGGGATATGGGATTCGGGATGCTTCTAGCATTTTGAGAGATACGTGTTCATGCACAGACGTTGGACACGTGAATGGAGATCAATTGGAGAGACAGGGATGGAGTGAAACACATGAGATGATCACACTCTCCGTCGGTTCGTTCCTACGTTTGTCCCTCCATTCGTCCGTCCGTCCGTCCGTCCGTCAATGCCCTCGCTCTCTCGCTTACCCGCTCACTCACTCCATGTAAGGAGCAGACGGTTTTTTGGACTTTTTGAATCAGTCGGTGTTTGTGGACCTGCGACGGCTCAAGAGTTGATGCTGAGGCACGTTCGTTCGGATTTTTAAAGCCCTACTCCCTGGGTGCATGCGCTGGAGCGTGTCTGTCGTGGTTGGCGTGCTTCTTCTCGATCTCCACTTGCAATCCACGCACGAGGTGCTCAATCCTCGACGTACTCCTCTTTTGTGCCCAATCTGGGTGCTCAAAGGCAGACGGCCAGGGAAAGAGCGAGCTTGTGCTTTGGAAAGGCACCGTGAATGGAGTTCTTCAAGGAGCGAGCGCATCATCACCCAATGACCAGCTCCATTGAGATTGAAACCAGACTTGATATACTGACTTGTTTCATTGTATCTTTTAATACGCGATTTGCTATTCAACGTTAGAACAATCTTTTATCGCACTTAGTTGTTGGTATATGATTGGTAAGCCATAAGTGTAGCTGATTGAACTGGCAGTTTGTTGCATTTGTTCCTTTCTTGATCCTGGAGATCTTGGTGGTCGTTGAAGACGGAGCTTCACTGCGTATTTGGTCCTCTGAGCTGAGGAGAGTGCGGAGTGCCAAGTCATTCTTCTTTGAGTAAAAGATTCTGGAGAAGTCACTAGAAAGAGAAGAGTAGTGAAGAGTTGTGGCACTAACAGGCAGGCACATGCACTGGTGGCACATGCAACACAGTCACATGCTCAATGACGAATTTCATTTACTTTTCCCCTTCAGTTTGTTCAATGTCCGGATAATGGGCGAGAAAGGATATCACGGGCATTCCTGGTTTCCATCCTCTAGAGCGTGCCCTACGCATTCTATTCCCAAAGTCAACGTGCCTGTGACTCGTCGACTTGTGTTTCTCCATCTTGGGCACCTTGCTTAAGACACACACCACACATAAACCCAATTCCTTTCTGGTCTCGAGCTCAAAAACCGTGGGAACGAAGTTCGAACTCCGATCCCACAGTATTTTGATGACTCCACCAGACTTGCCTGCCTGTATGGAGGCAGAAGTAGCAGGTACTTGCACACTCACCGTCTCAGGTAGCCAGTGACTCAAAAGCTTGGCCATCATCCTACCCAGCGAGCAGCTAGCTAACAGTTTTGGCCAGTTTTGGGCGCTCAAGGGGCCCCCAAAGTGAGTTGCCGCAGGTAACCTGTCTCCCCCATGGTCCTCTCAATGAGGGTAGATGTTGACTCGGGGCAATCTTTCGGAGTGAGGCGGGTAGCCAGCAAGTGCTGTGGTACTATGGCATGACGAGTCCTGCAGTCCTTCGTATACATGATCCCCCGTACGATGAACACTGAACGTACCACCTCGAGTAATCACCTCGAGAGATGTTAACAGGCATTCGCCCAGACATGAACTGAGGATAACACTTGCCCCCAGAAGGTGGTAACAACAACAACAGCAACATCATCAACAACAACAGCAGCAACCTAACAGACGAGACGAAGCAAACCAGAGATCACTGGCACTACATACAACAACTACTCCAGTAGGACGACTACTCAGTCGGTAGCCAGAAGAAGGCACATGCCAATGGAGAAATGAACGAGTGGACTGTTTGAAATTAGGGTCTTGAGCCGATTGTTTCCAATGGACGGCTGGCGTCAAGCTTCTTGTGGTCCAACTCATCTAGGCTATCACGCCCGATCTGGTGGATATTTTCCAGTACGAACACGTACAATATGTGCACTTAGGCACCTTCAGGTTCACGAGTGGTATTAAGAGATGCCCGTGTCTAAGCAAGTACACTTAAATGCCCATAAACAGGTATGGATCCAAAGGTGGGAACCCCTCGGACGAATTTCGACGGAAAATCAATCCCAGCTCGTCCATGTTTAGCCACTCGGGGTTAGCGACGGCCCTATCCATGCCGCCATTAGAAGTAACTGAAATTACTGGAGGCGAGCCCCAAATCAGGTGACTTAATTGAAGGCAATCTTGGGGGCCCCCAAATATGGTGCGTCTCCCGTTTTATAAAATTACCACCCCGAGAATGTGGCACTGGCACACACGGCAAGGCAAGACGCGCAAGGGGCTCTGGGGGGGGGGAGAGGGAAATGTGACAAAAAACGAAGCCAGACATTATTTAAGTGCGTGTGTATCTCGGTTAACCATAAAAGATGAGGGTCTCCATTTTAATTTTCTGTTCTCTGACCAGAAGGCACTTTCTACCGCGCTTCTTTACAGCTTCACGTACGGCTAGAACTGCTGGGTGGTGGTAGTCGTCCCCAAGAATGGAGATATTATTATGATGGCTTGTGGCCATTTGAGATGGCCTCCTTCTTTTCCTCCTCCTCCATCCAACCATCCATCCAAGTTGGAGTGCCACCGCTCTTACGCATGTCATCCAGAATTACGAGCCCACTACTTTTTCTCCACTCCCCTTTGTCGGCAATTGAGCAAGAATTTGCGGAATTGTCGCTTGTGTGCCGACATTACATAAACCATGGTAGGTTCCCTCAACCACTAGCTCACATACATGCTAAGTTATCCGTACAACTAACACAATGAAGACAGATTCGGCATCTCAATTCCACAGAAGATGCGACCGATGCAACCGACCGGTCTCGGCTTTGGAACTCATAGACAATCGAAATCTGCTTATTTGTGTCCAGTTTTTGTGACCACTTGTCCAACTGTCTCCGATTGTATTAGAGATCTTAATCGAAGGATTGGAGACGAAAGTATAGGACACGTTCCACAATTGATCCTTTTTTATGAAAGCTCAAGATGAGAAAAGTGGTTTCCTTTTTGTTTTGGTTGATAAGACACGTTGGGGTCAACTTTGCTTGCCTCAGGCTTGGAGAAGGAAAACACATCTTGAAACAGGTCAAGAGTTCAACAACGAAACGTTACATTACGCCAACCTTAACAAAGTTTTGACTTAATTTAGCCCATTCAATCGCTCCGAAAGATTTCATTCAAACGCCACGCAATAAATCGGATTCTTCGTCTTCTCATCACAAAAGTAAAATGTATCCAAAATTTGTCAAACATTTCAATATACTCGTCTACAGCAGTCAACCCCCAAGAAAAGTACCTGTTTGAGTAACAACTGATAATGCTATCCGCTTCAAACAGGCCAAAATTGTACCATTGTCCGGCGTTCAAAAACCTGAAGTGCGGAAAAACAGCGCCAATGATATCTTGAAAAATGTTATTTGTCCGACAACCAACCAGGCACCTGTTAATGCCAGCAGCGTCGAAACGAAAAACCCGTGACAATGAATGAAAGCTGAGCCACCTACTCGTTGGATCGTTGGGCTTTTTTCGAAAATTGCTATTGGGAACTCGAGAGCTCGCTCCAATTCAAACCAGGTGATGCGTACATACAAGAGAGCCTTTGGTCTGTCAGAGCGCAGTTTCAAGTGTAAAAACACCTATTTGGAAGTGATCATGGCATCTTGCCATGCAACATTGGCGTCGAGCATACTTGATCACAGACTGACCAACGACCAACTTACCACACTAACTGGTCACGTTTTTGCCGAATCCAGCCGTTCCAATTCGGCCTGCCGGTCTTGACTTATAGCAGCAAAAGTGCCAGCCAGGCCTTCATCCTTCAGAGTGATTCCTTTTAGACGCCCATTCAAACGTTTCATTGTGAGTGGCGCAGCCAAGCAGCCCTTATACCCGGCATACATTTTGGCTCCTTCCCATTGAATTATCCCTCTCCTCGAGCAAAATCTCACGTGATTCAACGATTTTAAGCCCCCGACCGAGGTTCGTGTGTGTGTTTTTGTTTGGACCGTTGGCCAGAGGTCGGACGAAGTTGAAGACGGAAAAGGTAGGTTGTTGGGTTGGTTGGTTGGTTGGTTGAAGAAGTAGTAGCAGTAGTAGCTTTTGTAGTTATTGTTGTGTTGTTGGCCTCTTGGTTGGTTGTTGAATGCATCTTTTGTGGCTTTTCTCATTCAGAAGCGGCTCTCTGAGCTGCTGGGTTGGACTTTGGTTGTCTTGGAACAGATTATAATGATAATGATGAAGTGGTAAACCGTCACTCGGCCCAGGATGAAGCCCAAGCCCCAGCCAGCCACTGGCCTGTGAGAGCGAGCCAGGGAATCGAGTGAGGAGCCCTGAGCATCCCTGCTCATTTTGTGGTAGTTCATCTTCACGGCTTTAGAAGTTTGCCGAAGACAATTCATTGATCATTCCACGGTGGTCAAGGATGGCATGGCTTGAGGCACCGTAGTTGGTACTATAAAATGATCCGGGAACGGCAGTGATGGCGGTGGTGGTGGTGCTGACTGATACCACCACCACCACCCCAAATTTGAATCTGTTCATGAATGGTCCATTGGCGAGTCGAAGATTCGGGGCAAGATAATTTCTTGCTTGGCTTCTTCACCGTGAGAAATTGACCGCTGAATCATTGGAGGAGATATCAAGGATCCTCTTCCCAACATCTTCTTGAGCACGTCAGGTTTGATTAACTAGTGCTTCTTCCATCTTTTTCCAACCCCGTATGTACGTACGTACGTACAGATATACAGTACAGTACAGTACAGTATACAGTAGCTGGAGGGAATTGGTAGACTAGGGTACTGTATGCGGTGTACTACTGTAGAGGCAGTATTGGAAGGGTACGTGGACTGTAGGTGGGTAGGATAATCGCCCAAGAGGATGAACGCATCGTCATCTTCAAAGAACCCTCGGCGACGCTTTAATCAATTCCAAATTCACAGGCTAACTCGTTATTATTGAGCCCGTATCGTGAGATAACATTTGAGAAGCTTGAGAGCATGATGGTGATGATGCTTCAACTACTCAAGAAGTCGAGGCTTGGGTTTGAGCCATAAACGCCAAGCTTGATCCTTTACCAACAATCTTGGACTTTTTTTCCCCTCCTTCTTGTTCTTTTTGAATTATCGAATGCTGATGATGCTCTCAGAGAATCTGTCGATAACACCCTGATGGCGGGATGAGAAGTTGTTGAAGACTCATAATTACGAGCTAGAGCTCTTTGTTCGCCGTTTTCTCATGATTCTTTGATCCCGTGACGACTTGGAAAGTTCGAAACTTGAACCAGCCCAAAGAGCCCCCGAGGGCGAGCAGATAATGAATTCTGAGGTGCATGGTAATGACTTGACAGTGGTGGGAAAGCCCTGGAGAAAACGATACCCATGTTCGTCTAGTATCATCATGTGCCCGAATGCCTATTCCATCCAAATCCTTGTCTACCTTAGTATCTTTCTTGTCTGCGATATCGGGCATGACAAATAAGAAAATATCAGTTACCTCAGTCTGAATGGTAGGTCGTGGAATGGTTGGATTGAGTTAGTTTCGTACCGCAGCAGGCTCATTGTCCACTTGGGCTTGGAACTTGCTTGCTGAATCCCTCCTGACTCCGAAGGAAACCCAAGGAAACCCAAGGAAACCCAGGGAAACGAAGGAGGAGGCCAGCAAGAATGCATTTCAAATTGAAGAATGGAACTAAGATAAGAAGCCAGCGTGAACAAAAACACATTTTTCTGTCGCTTATACTTTGCTTACCTTCCCTGACTCCCCAAAGAAGGAAAAAACGGTTATAGTACTCGTACGTGGATGGTGGGATGGATGGATGGAGGATGGATGAATGTGTGATAATTCTCGGTTTTCAACGGACTTTGGAGCTCTTCTCGTTGTTCTGACGAGACGGCTCGTTCCTTCCTTCGTTCGATTCGTTCGTTCGTTTCGTTCGCGTGCGGCGGTACCCAAGAAGGATCTCAAAAAAATCCAAGATTGAAATGTAATGACAGCATCTTTGACAAAACTTGAGATGGGAGCTTAGCCGTAACAGCGGTGCTCGAAATGTTGGAGTTCTCCGCCAAGTTCAGCCACCGAGCCAGCATAGGTACCTTTTTCGCTAGGACGAACGAGCACTTATCTGTTTACCATAGGAAAAATAGATCCCTGGGATCGAGTTGTGATCAAGCGCCTCCTGCAAGGGAGCAAGTGTTAGTCTACGTTGTGCAAGCACTACTCGTTTCGACGTGACTGGCCAACATGCCTAGGGCCTGGCTTGCGGGCCAGTTTGCCCTTTTGACATTATCGCCTTGTTTGATCTGATCGCATCAGACCCATATTACTCACAAAAAGACGTTAATCCGCCAACTTGGGAGATGCTAAACTACACACTTGGGGACAATACACGAGACTGGCAATACCAACCCGCCACTCGGTTGGCCGTCCGTTCGTCTTTAGCGGGGATGACAAGAGTGTCGTTGTTGTTGCTGCTGAAGTAGTTGAAGAAAAAAGACCGATCTGGGTGATGATGAGAGTGATACACGCGCTCACGTGGGGAACAGCGAAAAAAAGGTCGCCTTGTAACGACATCTTGAAGAAGGCACCCCTCTACGTCTGGCATTACCATGAAGTAATCTCGACATGGGATCTTGTGCGTTAGACTCGATTCTGGCGTGTCCAACGATATTTCCAAGAGGCTTTGGTTGTGGTTGTGGCGGTGGTGGCGGTGGTTGGCACTTGCCAAGTCTGGACATCCGTGCAAGATTGATTCGGAAAATTAATCTAGATTGAGCTCATTTTGGGGGACTGCCGGTCTTGCTCGGCGGGCCCTCAATATGTGGAATCGGAAAAATGGACGAACGGACGGACGGACGAACGTGGTCGTCAGCAACCACTTTTGAAATGTCGAAAACATCCCGGCACATGCTATTATTCAAGAGCCCAGATTTCTTGACGTCGTCTAATGATCTCTTCTTTTTCTCCCAGGGCGGAGTCCACGGTAACGCCCTTCTCAATTCAACCAACATCACCAACGACATATCATCACCCATCGCACAAAAAAACAAATAAATTTCCTCCCCCTCCACCCAATGGTTGAGTGCATAATGGAACTAATAGAAATGAGTGCGGCGAGTTTGGCGCCCATGACTCGGTCTGATGGGTCTCGGGGCCTGGGAAATTCAAGCAATTTGACGCCAAGCGTCATTCGATCTCAAATTGATCCTGCACACCAGCACACAACGCCCAGTTTAAAGTGTGCCTCAAACCATACAGATTGGGGAGCGAGACCCAGAAGGAGACCGCGACGACATCTCAAGAGGACGATCAAGATGAGGAGGGTAATGAGGATGTTGATTGCCATTTGCATCCAGTCATCCTTTCAAGGGAAATATAAATCATGAGGCGGGATCCAGGACACTTCGGTGGTGCTTCGGATGCAAAGAGACAAGATGCTGCGTGCATGAGCGATAAATTTTTCTCAGCACATGTGTTTTGCATCCTCGTAGCTGTGAAATGGTACAAAAGTACGAGTCGATTTCTTTTAGAGCCGAGAAAAGAATGGCCAATAGGGGCGAAGCCACCCTCCTTCATCCTGGAAGGACGACCTCCTCGTGGATGATGATTATTTGGAATGTTAGTGTGGGGGTCTGGTCTCTTGACGTACATTCAACAATGGGTCTGTCTTGATCTTTGGAGAGAAAGACTACCACGGTGAACAATGCTATGTGCAAAACACAACATGGTGAGAATACAGAGAATACAAAGAAATCAGCGGACTTGCCTTGTTCGTTATGATTCCTTGCGAACGGAAAAGAAGGTGTTGTTAGTCACACCCGCAGAAAAAATGTCAAGAATAATCGTCGTCGTCGTCGTGATTCCGTACCCTGTTTACTCTGGGGATTGTCAAGTGCATTCTTAGAAATTGTAGTTTGTTGTTGACCAAGATTTCTCGGAAACTCCCCTCCCCAGATACGCGTACATACACACATATAGACTGCGGCTTTGGCGGTCCATGGATCGATGGATCGATGGGTCGACGGTGAGTTTGTCACATTTGTCACAACTTTTATGACTTCAGAACTCGTTTGTGGGTGTGCGAAGATGCCTAATAGGCTTGTGGAAGTGTAGTATTGTACTACTTGCATTGGACTGCCCATATACAGTACGGATGGACGTACGGACGTACGGACGTAATCCACATCTTCCACAAGCCTAGCCTCTAAGTGAGTGAATAGTTGATTCATTGGAACCTCATGACACCAGTTGCGTTAGAGAAATGTCATGACTACAGAGAACGACATGCGAGATGGATCCCGAGTAATGAGATCCATATATCTTTTGTTTATTACTATCCGACTCCCATGTCCTTCATTCGCTTCGGCCTACTCCCAGTAAACACATTAATTCTCGCCGCAGCGGAAGACTCAGACCCGAATGGGAAAGCGAGAACAACTTGGTCATACTTAATAGTCAGTCAGGCTCGTCGACTTACTCGTACTGGAGAACCCCGGTACAATGTCAGGCCACAGCTCTGTGGGATCAAACTAGCTGTCATATACCCTAGTGCCCAATGTTTTTGTTAAGTGAGAGTACTTCAGTTTTTTGGTTTAAAAAGCGGATATTGCGTTTCCTCGAGATCAAGTCTTCCTCAAGTTGTACAAGCATCCAAGATCCAAGTTCGAGACCACATGTGCACATGTCCAAATGCTTCTTCGCTCGGTTTCTTTCGTTTCCAAGGAGGCTGTTGAGATTTTTGACATGTGCCGCAAAGTAAACCCTGTTTAGGAGTCACATGTGACATCCAAACTCAAAATACAAACCATGAAAATCCCACTTCTTTACTGCATACTACATAGTACAAGAGGCCATAAACTAGCTCGACTGAAGACGCGTCCGAAAACGAACCAAATCTATTTCTCCCGCCACTCAATAATGGATGGTTTCAGGAGTCCGACCACTCACTCACTCACTCACTCACTCACCCACTCCCAAACTTACAGTAGACTCTCTCCACGGGGTTGGTTGGTGCTCTACACTCAAGCGCTGATGCCGTGATGCAGTAGCGGCTTGTCTTCAAAGCGATATTGTTCTTGTTAAGAGACTACCAGTCAAACCAGCAATCAACGTCTCCATTCAGAAAGCCACTTGTTTCTTGGGGCTGGTTCTCACCTTCGCCACGTTGCCTTGAGTTTCTCTCGGCTCGGCCCTTCTCCCAGAGAAATGAGTCCAATGAGGAATAGATTTTTCAAAGTCAAAAGCCAACAACAAGCTCCCCCCGTTAGCACACCTACTCACTTACAGTAGTTGGAGGGGCTTTGCTGGAGATGATGATGATGATGATGATGCCTTTGGGTCACCCAAGCGTTCATGCAGCCGCCGGATCGACACTCTACAGCGCCCTTGGTTGCAGTCTGGGCGGTAGATCGTTTGTTCAAATTAGTAAGTATAGAGAGCAAGATGCCGACCCAAACCACTAAGACACCATCCAAAAACCTACCTGGCCTCCTTGTGTGGAACATGAGCAACGAGTCAAGCAATTGGGCTCCAAGAAACGACAAGCCCGCAAGAACATCCAATAAGAGAGCTCATCAAGTGGTCGGAGATCATGATGTCCGACTGCACTAGGCAGTGTGCACTTTTACACCTTCTTCTGAGCGACTCAAAGAATCGTCCCAGACCAGATGGATACATGACTCAACCTTTAGTAGCATCAATTCAATAAGATCAATTGCCAGATGGCTTCCATATGTACTTCAAAGCTTCACGCACTAAAGCGGAAATGAAGAGCATCTCTATCAAACACTTTCAACTTGGACTGATTTGACCGGTCTCGCTTGGGTGTGTACAGTAGATCCATCTGTTTGGGACAGCCTCCGGAATATGATTCCCGCCCCACCCCGTAAGATTTGGTTCGTTGAATTACGTGGACCATCTCACCATTCTCTAGAGACGAGCTGAATTGGATGGTTGTTGAATATCGAGGTGTGCCATATAAAAGAAATTGTTATCGTTTCTCTGCCAGCAGCAAATTGGTTGAGGCGATGAATGAGCCTCGATAATGATGCCTTTGGGAATCAGTCATCTACAATGAAAAGCCAATGCGATCTGAGGCGGTATTTGCTCTGTGACTTGTCCAAAGTGTCGACCGCGGTTCAATGTTCATCATGACGTCTGTCTGACCGTTTTTTCCCGCTCACTTCATTCAATTTTGACTATTTTGTCGGACCCGACCATACGTGCCAGTGTCAGTACATTTATTTAATGGCCGGTTGGTATTTAGGCGTCTTTAGAGTAATAGCTATGTTGCATTGACACTCACTTAAGGACTCACATTCCAGGTGACCGAAAGTCCAAGGGTGGGTAGGTGGCAATGGCAATGGCATAAAAAGTCTGTCTGAAAATTGCCAAATGAACAAAACGACAACAACGACAAGGAGAAAAAGGAGAAGGAGGAGGAGGAGGAGAAGGCAAGTCCAAAAAGAATAATGACAAGTTCAAAGTGTCGCTTTTCACTCTCCGCGATGACGGCCATACAAAATGCGTCGGCACCGCCTTGATATTAGGATCCATTCTTCAGGGCACTCGACGGGTCTCCTGGACACTTCAACCACTTCATAGGACAAGTTTTCACTTCATAATAGGACATAGCCACACATACACACACACACGAACACACAACTACACTCATACGCACTACATTTGCCTTATTTTCAGTGAATCGTTGGTGGTCAAACGCCCTTGGCCACTGCAGTATGGTCTGTGTGTGAGTGTGTGTAAGTACGTAGAGAGAGAAAGAGCTTCTTCAAACCAATGAACTTAGTCATGCTTGGACGAGTGGGATAACCAGCCCTTCTGATATTTTCCAAGTCAGTCTTGAGAGACTGAATGCCTTGTCCATGAGCGCACCAACGGTGGTTTTTGTTCATAACATGATTCAGAGCGTGTTCTCGGGAAATTCGTCTCACAAACAAAGCCAGGGAGTGAGCTCATCGCTCATTTCTAATGGCCGCCCTCGATCAAATTCTCCCCCACTAAATTGATGTACTTTGTCTATACGAGCTAGGATCAACGTGTGCAGTTTTTTTTTTTTTTGCAATATGCAGCGAGCAACGAGTTCCTAATATGTCAAGGACCCCGCGGGAACACTTGGACGACCAAGGTGCTAGGGATCGTTTTTGGCCTTTAGAATCGTCGAGTTTCTGCTACGAAAAATTTGGGCGTGGCATCGAAGATCTTCTTTGAATCATTGTATCGTTTCGTAAATGGAGAAGAGACAGACTATTGTTTTCTTTGCATCGAATAATGAATAATGAAACGCGATTGAGAATAACGCTTTAGTGCAATATCATGTCCCAAACGAGTCTCAGACATCGGCACTGACCTTCAAAACGAAATTTAGTGGGCTAGCTCCTTGAATACATATATTCCATTTCGATTGATTCATGAAACAGGCCTCAGCATTGAAAGGAATAAGTTGCCACATGAAAATGAAATATGATGTATATGACGGCGAACATCTTGATCCTGGTGGCTTCATTTCGCGATTATTTGGTTGGCTCTTTCATCTTCGCTCGCGGGATTCTCGTTATTTCAGAACTTATTTCTCACATGCAATCAACTTAATTACGAAATCAAATGGCCCAATCTCGTGACAATGCTCCGCCTGATGGAGCTGGAATTGGGGCGAAAATGGGCAGATTTTCGAACAAATCCAAATGCCATCGTAGTCGCACGATCCCCCAAGTCCAATTAAGTAAGTGAGGAGCTAACCATTCCAAGCCACACCATTGGCATGCATTTTTACTGGACCTCTAGCTCAAAAGGCATTGGGGCTTGCAGCTTTTTTTTTCACTTTGAGCCAGAATAATGGGCAGTCACAATTCAAATTTTTAGGGCTTGTCAATAGTATTGGCATTCCCGAGCCTTGTAAATGTGAAGAGGAACATAAAGACGAAAGAGCAAACCTCCGCATGACGATTCTCGGAAACACGCCCTGAACGAGCGAGAAATATTCCATAAGGCACATTCCTTCTTTCCTATTTCAAGTAGGATTGGTTTCACCCAACCAAGATCGCTTGAGCTTCCTGACCTTTTGGCCTCTGGAATTCCGACTCACTGGCACAGACAGCCACGTCGAGCTAGCCGAGTCAATGAGCGAATGGAGAGCCAAGAACAGCACGAGACTACTATCAGTCAGCCCTTCGTCTTTAGATCAAGCTCATTTACATAAATACGGGAAGAGTTGAAGATTGTTCTCGGGGCAAACGTCGCCACGACCAGACAGACATCATTGGACCCATTGAGTCAAGTCAATCAGGTCTGTTCCAAGAACCAGAGCCAGCATTGACCCTGATCGAATTTATGGAGCGCCAAACCGGACCCGAGCTCATCTGTCCTTATCATGGGCAGATCAAGTCAATCGGTGATGTTGGTTTTAGGAGCAATCAAGTTCAACTTGTTTGGTTGTGCGTGGGGTTGAGAAATTCCATTGAAGACCAACTCGTGTCGAGTTCCCATGACACATGCCTGCCTGGTTCATGGCATGGTGCCCTGCCAGGTTATCATCGGTGTTGGATGATATGGGTTAGGTCGAGCCAAGGGAGACCATAACAGCAACAACTATGATGATGGCGGGGATGATGAGGATGATGATGATGACGACATAGATGGCACGGAGGCACGAGTCAAAGTTGAAACCTTTTTTCTATGGCCGTTGAGCTCGTGCTGAGATGCCAAAACGGCGATGAACTCGACCCATCTTCATTTGAATTTGGAGAGATGATGCCCATCAGCCTTCGGGCAAAGAATTTGAAATCCTAATTATTGGGTATTTAGTGCATCTCGGAGTTGATCAATAGAAGTCAATGGAGGCACGGAAGTGAGTGCTTATGAGAAAAAAAAAAGAACTCTACATAGAATGTGTCTTGAACGACTGGTAGATCCTGAAATGCACAACGGCCAAACGAGGTGTCAAGAAAGTTGGCTTAGCCTGTTCAAGCACTGGATTTATGGTCGAGGGTCAAGTTGCATGTCTTTTAGGACAGGTTTCTAAACATAGAGAAGGCAGGAGATCTACCGAACAGTCCGTACCGTATCTGTAAGTGACTGGGCGAAGGAAGAAGGACGTGTGCTCTGCTAATGTGAAAACATCCATCTCCCTTGGCGCTCTCCATCTCTTTCTCTCTGACACCAACCCGTCGTATGTGTACAGTGCTTGATCCAGGCGAGTCCTTGGAACTTGATCACCCAACACTACCTGCATTCCAGCATGTCATTTGGGTAATGAAATAACTTGTTAGCAGTTTCTGACCCTCTCCGGGCTCGATGTTATCGCGATTCTGAATAGCTTCAGGTGCCGTGGAATCATTCGACGTACTATGAAGGTATGTCGAGCGAGGGGCACACTTACGAACAGGATCGTTTTCTACGTTTGCTACCACAGGCAAATGGGCAAATCTTTCTTTTACCTATTCTTAGCATACGTTGCTCGGCACTCTGGATAGCATCATTTCCATTAACCAATTCAGATAAAGCTTCAGGTTTTGGCCTTGTTACGCCTGATATACACAGTAGCAGGTAGTGGTACGTACCTCTCAATCGACGAACAAACACGTGAGATCCCATTTTATGATGCCACAGTGGCGAAGCAAAAACGAACAAGAAAAAAGAATCGATGCCACTGGCACGGATCCTGGTACTATGGGATGGAGGATGCCTTTGTTCGTCTTGCAACCCGAATGTTGGCACGAGCCATTTCATCAGAAACGGTCAATGGAGATGACAAGACACCTACCTCACGATGCCGGCTTCGTCCCAACTCGAAACCGACCCAAAGTACGCGTGGTAGTAATAGTAGTAGTAGTAGTAGTGCCTGGCGTTGGTCCGGTGCCAATGTCCGTCGAACTGTTGAGCTCAAGGCGTCCTGCACTTGCGCCCCTCGTAATACGTACATACAGTATGTACCACCTTCGACCGGCATGGCTCGAGGATCCAGAATCGGTCCTGAAGAAGTCAATAACAAGTCGAGTGGCAAGACAACCAACCTGGACTTCAAAGCATTGAGCGTGGGAACGCATGTTGATGATATTGGTTGGAGTCCTGATTGCTCTGGGCGAGATGGTGGCGGTTGTTGCTCCTGGTCATGAGAATCGATCTTCGTCAGAGTAAAAAAACCCTTTATCATCACCATCTTCTTCTTCCACAGAAGCATTCAAACCGCGCAATAATGGTTGATCATGAACAATCTGAGGCGACGATAAGCAATCTCTTTCTGAATTTAATAGTGCGTGTCTTTAAATGGACATAGTAGTAGAAGGCTTATCAGGCCCATTCTATTTTAGCTTAAGGGCCACCGACACCAACCAGTTCTGGGGTATGCAGGCACTTTTTTGAACGTCTTTGAACGTCAGCTTTTCATCAACTCAACAGGAATCGATGTAGCAATGATGTTCCCGCAACGCATCCATCACCATACAAAGCGAGCTCAAACATGCAGCACGTGATAGATAGAATCCCTTTTTCGGACAGGAGGAACCAAGTAGGTCTGAAAGGCCTGCTTCAAAAATCCTGTTCATCATCATCATCATTTTGTCTATGGAAACGTGGGAATCCGTGGCAGGTGCGATCGCGCATTAGAAATAAGAAGTGGTTTTGGGCCTGAGAGAATGTAATTCAGAGTAGATAATCAAGGATAAGATTCCTAAAATAAATGGTCGGAGGATTGAGGATAACAGGAATCCGAACTATCCAAATTTGCATCATGCACCGCACTCGACGGTTATTCTAATACTCTATTTTTTAACACATCTCATGCGCACATTTTGTTACTTTATCATTAGCGTCCAATACGGTACATTATACAATCCACCATATTAACAAAATAACTTATGCCGTTACTTGACTTGGACAATGTTATTTGAAAACTACAAGCGGATTCATTTGAGGTGTGACCATCGACCGATTTTTTTTTACAATTACAATTCCATTCAAACATTGATTTAAGAGATGCCAGAGAATGCTTACCAAGTTTGGAATCCAATCGTGATCCTCATTCCCTTTTTCCTCCTTGTACAATTTCTGGACAGCATACTTACCATTTTTCAAGAACGATTTGTGAATCCTTCCCATGAAGCACCGACCACAAAAACCAGTCAACCAAGGAGTATCAACCAACCAACCAACCAAC
Source organism: Tigriopus californicus (assembly GCF_007210705.1). Taxonomy (NCBI): domain Eukaryota; kingdom Metazoa; phylum Arthropoda; class Copepoda; order Harpacticoida; family Harpacticidae; genus Tigriopus; species Tigriopus californicus. The sequence goes on along the minus strand of NC_081445.1, from coordinate 6,330,879 downwards.
CGCTCAGACGACGTGTTCCTACTACAAACGCTAATAATGCATTCAGGTTCATCTATCTTCGACACAATGGGATCTGACTACAAATTACGATTGATAATAAGACTCAGGCACACGCTCACCAATTCGGGTGGGAATAAAATGATCTTGAAAATATATATCTATATATCTATCCAAGTGTTCCGATTTCATGCAACAATGTGGCCACCATCCTATTAGTGGGTATGTGGAGATGCCAGCTGTGAACTGAAGTATTTTGTTAGAGGGAGGGGGGGGGGGAGTGGGGGGGTGGGGGGGGGGCAGGAAATGCAGTTGGTCAGAAATAAGATGCCATAATACAAGGCCCAACAATCTTCCTCTGCTTGTGTCTCAGTCATGTGATTCAATCCTGATAAGAATCTAAATATCCAACCTCAAAGTCCAAACGGCAGAGAGACATCAACTGACATGTGGAACGAGAGAGCGACAACAAACTGGATCTCGGGGCCATCCATACCTCCATACGTGAATAGAGGAATACAGGAATAAAGGAATACAGGAATACGCGAATGGTATACTAGGGAAGAAGTACAGCGACAGAAAGAACACAGGAATGTCGAGATTGTCAATGAAACCGGTACAAATTAGGGCAACAACCAACATGGACGAATTATAATGATGTTTGTCTAGTGCATGCAGACACCAGAAAAAAAATAGATGGACTCACAGTTAAAGCTGCCATGGGATTGAGATTAGCTTTGGGTAATGAATTTTCCTTCCCATGTTGCCGCCAGATCTGCAGATCTGAGATTTCATTTCTTACAAGTTAGAACGCATTTTTAGACATTCTTGAGTGAGTCGTGTGCAAAAATACTTGTTCATTCCTCAAACACATTTCGCTATCCACAACTGGTTTTGAAATCCGACAGAACTCCTCGTCACTTCCAAGTTAAAGGCCAACTTTGAACTTTGCCTTTTAGTGTTGATTCGCAACACTTCTTCAAGAGAAGCAATAAATGCCAAATTGTTTCATAAAGGCCGTTTGGCAACGTGCCTACGACGCTTTAAACCCATTGAATTAAAAAAAGCAATATGGCAATCAAGTTGAGTGCAAAAAAGGTAGGAGCACGATTTGAAAATAGGATTCCGTTTAAGACCACTAAGAATGATGTGTCTTTGCCTTGGACATCGGATTTGTTATCTTTTGCTCCAGCAAACGTGTTCACATTCACGATGAGGGTCATTTGACTGGAATCAAACTCGAAGTATCTGCTTTGGAGCTAAGTATAGGTATATCATTGGCCCAAACCGTGATCTTGAAAGCGTGAGTGCGCTTGGCAAATCCTGCGGTACATTTACATTTCTTCGGGACAGACATCGATGGGAAATTCGGGCAGATGATGGTGATGGTGATTTCATTTCCTTCCAACTCGTCATCTCACCTTGCCGCCCACGCAAGAACCTACAGAAAGAGAGAGAGAGAGAGAGAAAGAGAAAGAGACATCCTGGGTTCGTTGTTATTCGAACTCGACTATTGTACTCCTGGTCAAGTGAAAAAAGGGTTGTCCGCAGCATTGGTGGGGCTGGTCCAAAGCCCCCTGTGCCCTCCCCAATTTCGAGAAGCTTGTGCTGAGCTCTATGGATGGGAATGACGTTGAACTCCACGAGCAAATGACTCATAATTGAGGATGAAGTTCTCGTTTTACGTGCGTCAAAACTGTTCAAGTGGGCATCCACGATCCAGAGGTGAGCGAGGTGAGGCACCTGCTCAGATTTCTCATGAGATGGTTTGTCAGAGGCGATAACAACCCGAGGTCAAGCCTTATCGTACCTACAGTGCGTACGTAAATTTCAAGGCACTCGATTTGCTGTCGGAGGTAGGAGGGGTGACTACGGGGAGGAGGTTATTGGGACCCTTAATGACATCCACGATTCGAGTTTCAATCACCCCGAGGACATAAAGGGGAGTATTTTGGTCAAACTTGCCGTCTCGATTACAACCATGACCACAAGCCAAAATCGGATTGTCGTAATGAGAAGTCAAATTACGATTTCCAGCACGAACTAGCTGACTGGTTGACTGGTTGATGGAATGACAGATTGGCGTGATTGCCTCTTGGCCATGATTTGTCGGGGATATCTCGGGATGGCTTTCATTTCAATTGAGGTGTTTACTTAATTTGCGATCCTACCCGAACCGTGGACTTGAGATTGGAAACTATATTTATGACAGCCCAGCCACAGCCCATAGATCATCATCATCATCGTAATTGTCCGAGAATTACTTTTAAAAATAGAATCCGAAATCGCGATATCGGGCGTGGACTGCGCGAAGTCTTCAAAACAACCTGTTCGATTGAGGTCGTTTTCCTGTCGTTCGTTTTGGCTGTGCTCTTATTTTGAGGGTAGCATGTTCAGAGGCAGGATTGACTGACCCTCATGTCGGAATAGACGGTGGCCCTGAGACATATGGTGAATGGCAAAGACACTCCAGATAATCGGACATGATGAGCCAGGGAGAAACAACCCCTTTCCGTCGCCCTGGGCTTTTTTTTAGCCGACATGGTTCCTTCTGGACCTCGGATATCAAGCTCAGTTTCTAATGCTTGGTATATCTCAATAATGTATAAATGGTGGAAGGGAAAAACGGAGAAATTTCCGGGAGTGACCTTTTCCGCCACCCAATTCCCAAATCAGCGCCTTTTGACCACTCCAAAGAGCTACTTTCTACAGACGTTCGTTGCATACTTGTGGCTCTCCATGACAGAGAATGGAAGGATAAGGATCAAATTGAATAGCAAGATAAAGCAAGCGGGCGGAAAAGCCAAGGAATAGGGTTACTTGTATTCCCTATTTTTGGCATTTCGGTCCAGGCCATCAATTTCCCCGGACCTCAAAGCCGAGAGACGGAGAAACCCGTTTCGGGTAGAAAGAGAACGAAAGAGAGAGATGGGAAAATCTTGAATAGGGAGCAAATTTTACGCTGGACACCTGACTTCTACTTTTTGTGTGACGCTGATGAGCGGATGATTACAAGCTTGTTCAAGATTGAGGTTTTCAGGCAGATCCGCTCGTGAATACGACACTCCTCAAGTTTCTCCAACACGTGACAAAGGACGGATAATTTATGATTCTCCATTGCCAGGCATCGCAGGATTAGGGCCAAGACGGCGGTGGTTTCGGGAATGGTACGAGACGGGACAAGTCACCGTCACACGTCTTCCCTCTACTACTGTAGTACATGTACTCGTAAGTACGCGTTCGAATCCATCCAACACATGATGTTTGTAAGAAAATTGCAGGGCACACTTCTTCCCTCGTCTTTCTCATGGCTCCTTTAAGACCATCAAGTGAGGATTTGGGATATTGGAGGACTCCACTTGCCAGGCGGTTCGCATTATTAGGACTATTAATGAGTGAGATTACACCCGGAGTACCTGGATAATGGCCGCCTTTCTTAATTACATTTTCAAACACAAGACATCGCCATCATTATCATTTTCATTATAATTGTCAGCTTCTTTATTAGTAGACTACGTGCTAGATGCTCAGAGATGGCAGCAAAATAAGAAAGTTAAAGATTAAGAGCCAATCGTCCTGATCCGGGAGTTTTGACCAAATATGAGTCGAACAAAGAGTAAAGTCCACGGGCAAAGGCGAGAAATGAGCTACGGATAATCCTACAAAGAGTTTCGGCAACTCTTGTCCGCCTAATCTCGAGATTAGCTCTTTAAAAGCATCGTGATGAAAATGGTGAGCTTCGAAGAATAGTAGTTCACTCACCTCAGTGCGGGAGATGAAATTGAAGTTTGCTTAAAGCGGCATTTAAATTCGTCAAAGACCCAGGAATGACAGACAGGTTTAAACATCCACCAAGAACAGTCCATTCCAGCAATCCCTTACCTGTACAAGTATTATCGGCCAATCGCTAACGTGCCATCCATCCATGGACGTGTTTTGGGGATTGAAATTGTGGACGAGCGCAAAACGAACGTCTCAAGCAAAAGGGATCTTCTATCAAGAGTATTTAATAGGGGTCGATCTGTTTCAGGTCTCGGAAAAATAAATTGAAACCGCCCCTCCACAAAATTAGGATCCGATAAAACAATTTGAACGAACCTACCAGGGTGGTATGTAGTGCAATCATTCAGATACATGATTGATGTGCAGGAATTCTGGTTCGGACAATGGAAACATTGCGGTAGTTGAACAACTCTGTCTCTCGTCCATCTATTGATATCGCTCTCAGCATGGCTGCTACTACTACTACTACTACTACTACTAGTGTATTTAGTTCAGTGTGACGACGGCTCGCAGAGATCCCCTTCTACCAAGTGCTCTACTCTAACCATCTCCAACTTCTGTGTCTGTACCCCCTGCCATTGCACTTGATTTGGTAGCATCCTTGTCAAATATCAGACCCTAAGTTTAGCTTTGAATGGAACAGCATGTGGCATTGGAACTATTGGAATTGTGGAATCAAATCAAACAACAACGAGAAATATGTTCACTATTTGTTGAACAACTCCTACTGTCGCTGCTACTAGTACTTCTACTACTACTGCTACTACTACGACGACGACGACGACGAAGACGACGAGGACTTTTACCACTAGAACTACCACCGAAACTACCGCAACCACGGCTACTGTTCGTTCGCAGTTTGCATCCATTGAAACACGAACAGTGGCATTATATGCCGATGATCGCGGATCAGCTAATTCATGAGAAACTCTCAACATGAAATGTCGATTATGAATGCCAATCCTGCGTACCTGGCTGCTTGTGCTCACCAGATGAGAGAGGATCGGAATTTCAGGAGAAGAGGGAGAGGATCTGGACCGGAATGGCCGGGATTTGTTGATGCAATTGCAACAAATCTAGCATAAATAATCCATTCATTTCATGAAGACGAACAAGGCATTTTGTTCATGGGTCCAGATTGGACAGAGGGATCCAGATTATGCAGGCATTCTTTCTACGATTTTCCTTTGAAACTTTGAGTCGGTCAGATCAAAGTTATGCCAGTTCCTTTCTTGCTTTTACGTCGAGTGGAGATGATGATCAATGGACGCAGCAAGTCCCAAAAGATGCGTGTTTAGGAAACACGATCGAGGACAAGCGGGATTCACACACACACACACACACAGGCAGACCCTTCTGTCTGATACGAGATCTAAAACATTACCCCTGATCCAATGACCCCAAGCCACATTGGAATGCAACTCGTTTGTGGTACTTGGCTATTTGAAGGAAATGAGCAATTTTCTCAAAGCTCGAAACCAGGCGCCCCTCCTAGGGTCCCACCTATGGCACCTATAGCACTCAACTAGCGAGATTCGAACCAATTCTTGGGTTGGTTGGTTTTTGGTGGTGCGTGCTTTGCATTGCTTTCCAGTCAGCTGTTGCTCTCCCGAAGAGAGCGTCGTAGTTTCATACTTGGTGGGGGTCATTTTCACCCTCCAACTCCCTCCAAGAGGTGCAAAGCTCGTGGTGCATTTATGGATCAAACAGGTGAGGAGGCCAGCAAGCAAGGAATGTGTGGAATGCAAACCTTGGTTTTCTAATCTCCGCCGCTTTAGGGCTGGAGCCTGACAGGAAACGGGGGACGACTGACTGGCTGTAAAAGCCACATGAAAGCCTATTCACAGAAACAAAGACACCGAGAACTCATCTCACGAATATGTGTATTCGAGCTCTTTCAATTGTTTTCCACTTAGGGGTACATTCTTTTCAAGCGGTCACATCTGCCCAAAGCATTTCAAAAATGCTTCAAATCCACCACTTCTCCCAACAAACACGTAGTAAGTAGTACAATAGAACAAGGAAGAGCAGGAGCGTCTCACTCTTCAATTTGATTTACGTACGTTCACGTTCACGACCACGATTATTGACATTTGAAAGCTGAGCGAGAATAAAGCCAAAGCATAGTCAAACTCAAGGACATAAAGCAAGCTGAACATAAATTACCGTGGGACGGATACTAGGCCGTCATTTATAAAGATATTCTTCGCTAAAACCGTCCCATTTCTAAGTGTGTTCACAAGGGTGAAAGGAGCCTGGGAGCAATTAGACTTGGGGACGCAGGGAGGGATGGAGGGATGGAGGGAGGTCGTGCCGTCAATCAAAGAAATCCAGGAGCTTCTTGAACTGCCCAAAGTCTAGACATACCCGAGGGTGCTTCCAATTACACCCCGAGAGCTCACGTTCGAACTACCGAAATGGTCAGTGGTCGTCGATAAAATTTAATAAATGGTTTCGATGTTCACAAGCATTGCCCACACGTGTTATTTCTCCCTTCTGAGACTTTTGGACTTGAGGTTCAGGGCCCCGGGCTCCAAGTGGCCTTGGAACAAATCCTAATATCCAATCCGTTTTTGGCGAAACATGTTAGAAAAAAAGAAATCTGCCTTGTATATTTGAGAAAGGAAAGCATGTTGCTTCGCTTCTTGGAGCTATGGGCTCACCCATTGTAGCTATGTGTACACGTTCTTCCAATCGGCACCATTTGGCAAAGTGATGGATACTCATTCAAGCTCTCGGCAGAGAAAGAACACTTGTGCCGAATCCCTTAGAGGCTGGCTAAGGTGGCTGGCTGGTTGTCTTGATGATTATAGTGATGGTTCTATTATATGGCTTTGAACCTCATCTTGAGCACCTACCAGATTTTGGCCTCGGCCATCAGATGGTAGACACACGTTTACTCAATGATGGAGGTGCCAGAGAATAAAAGACAGGTGGTCACTCACAACTTGGAGGAATACAATTGCGACTAATGCATGAAGATGACTTCTGGAAACATCATGAAAAGTTTTTTCAAACAACAACTAACAACAGGGAGCACTACTCCCCGTAAACCTCCATATAAAGTGATGGGGGCCTGATATTTCATACTTGATCTTAAACTACTAATGTGTGGGGGTTTAAGATATAACTCAATCATTCCGAACAAATACTAGGTACAGAATGTTAGAAAACATCATCAGTCTGGCAACTTTAATTTAGGTCTATTTAGTGCATACGTATGAACGGGTGTAATCATAAAAGCAGATCAGTTCTCTTTGGTGTTGTCTGTCTTTGTCGAGTAAGATTGAAAGGTGAAAAAGAGATTCTCAGTCAACTCGACGATAACGATCTAGAAACTCTCTCAAACTTGGGCCGGTCTCTTTGTGTCCTATGGCGAAAGAATACTCACCCTTAAACTCGGGAAGGACCTTGCTAAAATCAGCAGTGAGTCCTGTCTCAGGGCTGCCCATAACAATCATTATTATAACAATAATTGACCTTTATAGAAGTGTTTCATATTTATCAAGTAGGAGAACGAGCAGCAGACAAGTATTGGCTCAAGTGAAGGCGAAAAGGGTTTGATCAATTTTGGTTCAATTCATAGTGTGTTAATTTGGCCTAATTGGAACTTTTAGATTGTAAAGCAAGTATTCCAAAGAGGCAAGGTTATGTGATTACTAGTGCAGACTATATATTAAGTGTCCGTCAACCCTGGTATGGCGACATTTGGCATATGCTTCCGTTTGATATGTTTTACCATTGCCGAGGGACTCTTTGAGATGTCTTATCGTCAACTTCTATCGTTTTATCTTGGACATCGGATCTCCTTTTTGGGACGCAAGTGAGCGGAAACCTGACCAATTTTACATGTCAACCACGCGTTTCAAAGATCTGGTGGCAGCAAAATTATAACATCGCTCTCCTCACAATTAGATAGAGCACAAGATTATTATTGAGTATTTTGGACAGGTCAGCAATACGCTGAGAAATCCACCACCAAGGCCATAAAGGCTGGTGCGCATCCCTTGTAATTGAAGCGAGGACCGTTGGAAACGGTTAAGTGATCGGGTGTTGTCGGTACCATCTTTAATATTGTCTCAGGACAGTGGATGATATCCTCTCATAAGATCCAATAGAGCACGGTCGGCACACCCAATCAGACAGGGCATGTGTGAGGAGTAGTCTGTAGTCAATAGTCACCAGTCGGTGTTGTAAGTACCATATGGGTTTTGAACGCGGGCATTGTCCGGGCGAAATGGTGGAACGAGATGAAAGGCAAAAGCCGCCAATTCTGTTCCAATTGATGAGGGTGCCGAAGCGCTCCTACTTCAGAAGATCCGAATTGGCGCACATGTTCTCCTGACGTACCCGTACGTAGTACGGTAGTAGTGTAAAGTGCTGTTCAATACCTACCAACCTTATATTCACGTGGTCTCGAGTGGTCGAGAGGTCTCCTCATTCTGGTCGTCGTAGGTGATTGAGCAATAATAATATATATCCTGGATAGATGGACGGATGGATGGATGGGTGGATGGATGAATGTGGAGGACAGAGAGTTCACTGAGCTTGTTTGATTTGGCTCATTTCATCCTTGAGTTGAAGAGGAAAATGGACGAAGGCTTTACTTGCGGTCCACTGAATCGCTTTCAAGACCTCGAATTTTTTCAATCCCCTCGAATTCATCCACAAGAAGTTGGAGATTATTGGACTTACAAAGTGAATTATGGATGTTGAACATCTTGAATATCGAGGGCGGAAATCAAACAGATTCTCTTTGAAATTGATACCGATGTTGTACGCACCCTTGTTCATGTTCTACATATCACCATAGATTGATAGTACTCGACTTGGACCCTTGGTCGTCCCTCATGTCGTACCGCTCAATCCGGTAGAGCGATCATGATCCTTGTGGGATAACATTGAAAATATGCCCGAACATGGTCGTAAATCTCGAGTCCACGCATTTCCACGTCTCTTTCCGAATCAGTTAAGAGATCATAGATCTACAAAACATTCCTGGAACTATGGAACTATGTGCGAGTATGTCACTTACCACCCCAAACCCGAACTCATTTTCAAATGATTGTATTCTTTTGGTGCCCGAATTGAGTGGCCCTGGTTATTTTTCCATTTTTTGACGAATCACGTCAAATTTTCGTTAGGATGCCGTGCCTCAGACCCCAACCATTATTATCCTTACGGGGATTCCAGACAACAAGTTATGCTTTTACTCAGTTCCCTCCTGGGATCCTGCCTCTATCTACTATGTACGAGTAGCTTCGAGCGTTGCAGTGGTACGTGTGGCTACAGGTCTTAAGTGCATTCCACCGTCTATTGTTTTGCTCAAAGGGGCCAGAAGAGATGATGATGATGATGATGGTGACGAGGACGTCCTGCTAACAGCCTCACAAAAGCCAAATTGAAAGGATGTTCCCGGTTGGACACGAACTAATAATACGTCATAAACAAACACTGAGCAAACTTCAGACTCAAGAGAGTTATGGTTGTTGAGTCAGTCTGGAAGTCTGTTCTCGTACTTGTGGAAAGGTACAATAAATATGTACACACAGTATTGTGGGTCAGGGTTGGTTGTTGTGTTATTCTTGCAATGATAAAGCTCCTGCACAATTTGTGACGCTCACAGTGCTCGTGTGATCTTTGCTTTGAAATGATTAGGGCATGTGGTCAACACACATTCCAGAAGGATAGTAGTTTGAGTGCGAGTCGATGAAGTGGTTCAAAGATTAGGTAGATGTGCGGAAAATGACCATTAAGATAGACGGCACAATGGGCCACAGCCCATTCCATAGATAACCCCGCGGTATAGCCACGTTAACGCTTCATTGAGCATTGGTACAAAGTTTATTTATCACAGTATGCAATGAGACCGATGGAAGACAGGCATTTGAACTGACAGCATGCAGAGAATCATTCTTTCTTAGAAGTAGTTGCTCTTGTTCATGAGCGACGCCAGGTCGATCAAAGTGCTGGGAGGCTTGGGAAATGGAACCCTTTCATCCTCCTGGTCGTCATCATCCAGCTCAAAGGCTGACCGAGTATCAAAGACATTCCAGAAGGCAACAGGTGAGGAGCATCTTGAGGATGACGAGCTATTGGAGGCGGAGGAGGATGACGATGACGACGAAGATCCCAACGAACATGTCTCTTCATCAGGAACGTCATAGGATTCCAATCTGAATCGTCCTAGAGGGGTCTTGGGCGGCAAGGGAAGGATATTTCGAGCAGGAGGTAACTGACTTTTGATCAGAGATTGATTAACTCTTTGCTCCTCAAGCCATTGTTGCTCGAGAAGTTCGTTGAGACGGTTTTCAGCCGTCTCTCGCTCGTGATCGAAGCCATCCGTTGTGTAGCTGACGACTTCCAACGTATCCACGGATTGGGCGGGCAGATGCTGGACGTGATCCCGGAATCGCCGATCATCGAAGCGATGGTAGAAATCCTCGAGTTCATTCCAGAAGCGGTTAAGGTTGATCCGGGCCGCCGAGGTTAGTTTTCGGGGAAGTCT
>NC_081445.1:6317640-6320555 GCF_007210705.1 Tigriopus californicus | reverse complement strand
GCCGCCGAGGTTAGTTTTCGGGGAAGTCGAGGCCGCATGGTCCGTTTGTGGCATCGCAATGGGACCTCCAGATCCTCCAGAGCCATTTTTGTACGGTAACTGGTTTCGAAAGTCAACTGCTTCACCATAGTTGTAGTCTTCGTTGTTGTCGTCGTCGTCGTCGTCGTTGTTGTTGTGGTTGATGATGATATATGTTATTGTTGTGCTTGCATTTGACAGAGGGTGCAATCGAGGTGTTGTTCTGTCTAGGTTTCGTTTGAGAATGATTTACCTCGCTCTGTCCCTCTCTAAACTAACTTGGCGTTCTCGAGCCTCCTTGTTCTGTGTCTGCTCTGGGTGAGATGGTGTGGGTGTGTGCGTGTGTATCTGTTGGAAGATCATGGGAAAGGTGATTCTTGTTTATGTTCGCAGCAGCCAACCAGACAGCCCCCTCCCGAACTTGGCGAGAGCGAGCTCGTCGATTGTCCATTCTCTCGTGTCGGGTTTCTCGTCGTTGGGATAAGGTGCGAGTGAGTGAATGGGTGAGTGGGTAGAGCCATGGCCCATCCCTCTTTGGTGCTCTTCACCCTTCTTCCAGCTCGCATTTTGCAGATCTTCGCCTCACGGAGACGGAGAAACCTGGGATAACCATTGGTCGAAAGCGGCGGAGAAAGCGCGGGAGCGATGATCTTGGGCATCCATATGGGTCCTTCTTTCTAGATGGTATAGCTATGGATTTTAGGATGGGCATCGGAAAATACCCTCGGAATATCGAGCTCATTCCGAATGATTCAGAACAATTATGGCTTATCTCGTTTGTACAAGTTGCCACTTGCACTCTGTGCATGTAAGCATAAGGCTTGTTACTCTTACTTTGGATTGCCAATGTTGGCGAGAGAACCTAATCAACAGCTCCCAAGACAATTAGAAGTACGTGCTTCTCAGGACTCGCTCCAGTCGTACAAAGTCAATAACACTTGGTCGTCTTGTGACAACAATTCGTTAGCTCCATGGCCTGACTTGGGTCGTAAAAGCCATGTTGACTCGCGATATCAGCAGTCTGCCGACAACTCTCGTCTTGACGAACATGGGTTTGTTGCTCATGGTGATGGTGGTGACCAGATAAGGAGACCTCCCTCACTCCCTCATGTCTTCCCTCCTCCCCTTAAGCCGGGTTCTCCTCTGGATTTGCTGGCTCATCAATGGGGGAGCAGGAAGAAGAAGAAGAAGAAGATGATGATGATGATGATCATGGCCAGGCCAGAGCAAAGCAGAGCTTGTACAACCTATTAGCTCCTCTTTCTTTTAAGATCGTGAGAAAGCGATCTTGAAGTCGTTCTCACCTCTCTTCATTTCTACATATGTCAGCTCACTTCGTCGGGCACCTGTGTGACCCACCTCGTGAGCCACGACCCTGCGCTGCGACCGCTCCTACCCACCCCGAGACCCACCCAAGGGTGACACAGCTCGAGTTACGGGTCTAATGGGTCCGATTTCGTCCATGAGCCATGAGCATTGAACATTGAATGTTCAGCAATCGAGCTGTGAGCTATAAGTTGTGAGCAACGAGTAACGAGCAACAACGAGCAATGAGCATGTGTACGTCCATATGATGAAAAGGGTCTTCTTCTTCTTGGGTTCATTGAATTGCATCCAAACAAGTCAGCAAAAATGGTCAGTCCAGCCAGTCGATTGCCTCAAACCGAGTTTTTCAAGGAAAATCAGAATAAACGCCGAGTGCTGTCGGCTGACCCTTGCCCTATGGAACACTCAAATAAGGACACTTTTTGTGGCCGAAAATTCCAAGAACCCAGAGTAGGAGCTCAGTCACTTTGTATGATTGCCGTTGAACTCGCGTTCGGAGGATATCAACAACAGGGGGATCAAGTCTATTCTGGTCCCGCAGTATCTCTGGATGGGTCAGTTAAAGTGATGAGAGATCAAGATTTGATTTCATATTATTCACATTATCATTATCATCGTTATGGTCCAGTCATATCTGATCATGAGCCGGGGCCAGTCAGTGCCATGACCGAAATCTGTAAAATGTACACGATACGTAAACGAACCTGTTTGTGTCAGCATATTTTCAAACGAAATAGTTTTGTTCGCAGAAAAAAGTTCAAGCCAGGACCAAGAGATGGAGGGGGAAAAAGAGGACTGACCTCAATGGGAAACACATCGTCTCCCAAGAACTGGTTTTCACCCCTTTTTTCCTGCGCGACTTGGAAATTGTGCTGAGGCGACTGAAAATGTGATGACGCACCATGTGTGTGTGTATGTGTGAATGGAACCGACCAAAAAACGATATCTCGTTTCACCATGCGGCACTTAGAAAAAAGCACTGGCTCTAAAGAGTAAACAACATTATCGCTCAAGCCAATTTTGAGCTACGACTGCAACTCATGTCCAGTTGAATTCCTATCTGAGGGCTCTTGATGTGGCTGAGAAACGGCCAATTGAAATCAATTTTACCGCATCTTGTTCGTAGATATGGTCTCCAAAGTAGAGCAGCACACGTCCACCAAGTTCGCTGCATAACTGTTTGGCATCAACTTTTGTCAAACTGTCCACCGGGTTTTTTTTCACTTCACAAATGGCTTCCAATTTGAAACTTTTTTTTTCCATGGATGCCAACACAAAAGCTTACTTTGGTCCGGAAGTTTGCTCTGATTGAAATCCATCCAAATTGGAGTTGGTCCAATGAGCACAGATGTAATAACCCCGTTGTTCGAGTTGCGACCATTTCCACGTCAGTCTCGCCGAGCACAAGTCGAGCACAAGTGCATACCGTACCACATTCATGAACCTAGCTGCGAGTACAAGAAGGTTTCTATGTACGTACAGTGGACGAAGGACACCCAAACCAAAGGCTTTTTGTGAAAATGACACCAAAAATCACTTGTGGAAGCTGACCAGGTTCATCCATCCGTTCA
>NC_081445.1:6315895-6317604 GCF_007210705.1 Tigriopus californicus | reverse complement strand
AGAGTGGAATTTCTGCCACCATTAACCAATCCTCAAGATGGCACGTTGTCAATTTTCTGTTACGAGATATGAATCTCTAGAAACCATACCTATTTGTACGGAGTGACTTGATCGCGGAAGAGGTTCAAACCACAACCCTTTTTTCTCTTATCACGGAGGTCGATTTATCATACAAAGTGTAAATTTGAAAAATAAGGATTGCATCGTTGAGACAAGGACACCTTTATGGTAGTTATGTAGATGCCAACATTAGTCAGACGATCACAAACAATGGAGATTCAAATTTCTCAAACCAGGCAATTCCTTTAACGTCTGGGCCTTGTAAAGATGATTTCCTCTCACCTCAGCTTCTCAACTGGCCACTCTACTTCAATCTCTGTGTTCTCGAGTGTGGTGTACGTATTTTCCTATGCAGGTAATCTGTTCCGAAAGAGTCGAAGTGTGAGTGATATGGAGGGCATGGTTCCGCATGGATGTTCCTTTTCCAAACACCATGGGTTGACCACTCATTGGTTCTCTCCATTCACTCTCAACTGATTGAGTTGAATGAGCCAAACGGCATCTACCTTTTTTGTCCTCATGTCCAATGAATTCGAGCATGAAACTGTCTCTCCTTCTGAAAATGTGGGAGTCATGAATGGGGCTGCACATAAATGTATATTAGTACGTGTACGTACATACGTACAGTACATACTTCACAAATAAAAAGTGAGTCATATGGATATGTATTGAACTTGAAAACTGGTCAGGGTGAATGAAATCAGAACGTTTCTGGATCCTATTACGATGGAGGAAAAAGCCGGAAAATCCGATCCCAGTGTTGGTCGATGAATGAACGGACTTCTCCTCGGTCTGGACGCATATTTTGATTCGTGAAATTACAATTGCGAAACCTTCCATCGAGTTCCAAATAAATCGGATTGGCAAGCACGGGTCCAACCTGTCCACATGTGATGTTTCATCTGATGTCGTCTCGTTTACGGAGAGGAAAGACAACCTGCGCGCGATTCCACTCCAAAGAACGCCAACACTGATGTTTTGTCCAAGTAATGTTTGAAGACATATGCTTAAGGTAACCACTAACCAGTAAGCCCTCGATATACATTCATTTATCTTTAATCAAATTCATCAACGGTGGACTCGAGTTGTGTGCGTACTTCATGGACATTGTACATTAGTGCAATGTACACTTCTAAATGCATGTGGGGGAAACTCATGAATGCCTCGTGGCCTCATCATGACAAAGTTCGTTCTATTTTCACGGGCATTTTCTACGGACATTGTCAAGTCCAGCCAGTCACCCACATTCGGTCTATGGGGACGTATTCTATGTAGTATACAGTATACTTACTACAAAGCCAATCCAGTCGACCAAGTCCGTCCGTTGAGTGGCAACGATCAACGAAAAACGAACGCTCACGGCCTGTTGACTCGACTAACATGACCAGGGTGCTGGTTTTGGTAGTTGGTTGGTTGGTTGGCTGGTTGATGCTCTATGAGATTTGAGTGTTTAGTAGGAAGGTGGCTCCATTTACTTCATGCGTTAATCGGTTGGTACCTTTGGCGTAAAGTCGTTGTTGCTTCTGGCTGAGATGAGGCTCGGAATGCCATTCATTCATTGAGAAAGGGCTCCTTTTGGTACAGCTACTAAACATTACTCCACGGTCCAGAAGGGGCTCTTTCCGTCTCGTAAGTTTGGGATGATTTGA
>NC_081445.1:6302277-6315859 GCF_007210705.1 Tigriopus californicus | reverse complement strand
CTACTAAACATTACTCCACGGTCCAGAAGGGGCTCTTTCCGTCTCGTAAGTTTGGGATGATTTGACCAACATGTGTGAACGTGTGCATGCTTCCACTACCATCTCACATCTCGCACACCCATTCTGAAATACTCAAAAGGAATTGGGGATTTGCAACGGAGAAGTGCTCAAGATGCTCAAGTTGATCCAAGTGAATGGTATTTAGTGTGTACAGATGATGTCATTGACCCAAATGGAACAGACAGGATATCCTCAAGATCAATCCAGGGACTTATTCTAGGCGATGAACTGGACTAATTTCCCTCAGACATCCCAAATAAGACGAATCACCGTGATTTTCTTCTTCCCCAGGATTTCCTGCATCCAAACATAGAGTGAAAGAGGCAGAGAGAGAGAGAAAGAGAGACCTCAACGACAAACTAGAGAGTCTTTTTTGTGGTTTGACAGGGTCAGTCCAGATTTTGACCCCACCAAATCATGTCGATAATTAAGGCTCCCGCTGACATCTCTCTTCCGTCTCATCCAGAGTTCTCAAGGAACCCAAGACGACGAATCCACTTTCAGGGTCTCCAAAGTGATATTCCGCCAACTAACTCCAAGTCAATAATCTCGGATTGGTTTCCGGCCAAGCGTCCATGCCAATTAGAAGTGTAGCAATTGGCGATTTCACCCTGCAATTTGTCGGTCTGAAATGTGCATTCACGATGAAAAAGTGGGAAGAGCAATCATCATCATCATCATGATCATGGTCATGATCATCATCGCGGGGTGTTGGGTTGGACAAGCTGGCTTTGTCGTTTTGTTTCAGCGGGGAAATCAATGAGAAAGAGAGCACCATTGGAGAGCCGTGAGATGAATGGGGGTTGATAGAATCAAGACTGATTTGATGAATGGATGGGACTCCTCGATCAACTGACAAACACATTTCCGGGCCAGGAGCGACATACAAAACTAACTAGAGCATTTGTTTCTTCATTACATGGGAAAAGCAACACGAACACTACGTCGACCAATACGTCGATCCTCCTCCTCCTCCTCCTCCTCCTTCTCTTATTCCTTCACCGAACACAAGACAAAAGGCCACAATTCAAGAGACACTCGCAGGGCAGGCCACTGACTCACTCATTATTGATTTCTCACCACTGATGTAAGCAGAAGACATCTTGGAATTCGCTGCTCCTCATTAACGAGTGCTTTTGTTCATTCATCACCCATTCATCCGCCCCCTTCGTTTCACGTTGGCCAATCAACAAGCTAACAACAATGCTTCGAGCCGAGGTATTCTTTTTCATTTTGGCATGTTTGACTCTTCTTTTTATTATTGCATATGCTTGGATTCCATAAGCCAATCGCTCAACCTGTCAAGATGACCGCATAAGCCATGAGCTCTCATGTTTTCCCTTTTTCAAACGCTTTAACCATCGTTAAGGTCTACTGCAATACTCGGAAAATATCTTGCCTCTCTTACATATTTTTCGGTTGCAAGCAGACTAATATATACATGGATATTATAATACGACTTGGGAATGGGCCATCCGTTTCATTTTGTTTTGTGTTGTGGTTTGGGAATGATTGAAATGAACTCAGAATTCCAATTGATTAATGTGTTTTTTTCTTATTTTGTGTTTATGACACCTAATTGTACAAGGGTGCGACTATCGTAAGCTTCCTCTCCCGCCCTTGGCACCAAACCTGTTCAATCAGGCAGAAAAACTAGCCAGATACTATTCATTCAAATCACAAAAATTGTTTATTTGTTATGTTCCAAAAAGAAAAAAATGAAACGGATTGGAAACTGAATCAAAGTGATAGTTTATATTATATTTTCCTATTTTCCAAAGATTTCAGAAAGAAAATAACTTAGGCTGATTGGAAAATGAATCAAAATTATAGTTTCCTTATGAATTTCCCCATTAATTTCTTCTTTAGATGATTTCCTAAACTAATGTCGTTATTATTGTGACTAGCTTACAATATAGATAAGTTAGGAACGGTAGCTCGATAAGTACACTTTTTGTTCAGCTGAATTGGATCATCAACCAACTGGTTCTTCATTTTGAAATGAGAGTGTCCGGGGCTCTTTCAATCGACGAAGGGATCTTCAGCCAGTCTTGGTGTACTTAGCGAAATTAATCCAACTCACGAGGAAGAGGAATTATTCTGGAATTATTGCACTGTTTTTAATTGAAATAGTGCACATGCCTTTTCTGAGGAACAATGCATTTACTACATGCATTTTGCTACATTTCCCAAAGTTTCTTGAGGAAATGGAACAGATGCTGACTTAAAAAGAATTAAAGCATAAATCATCAATGTTTTACTCGGCCAAGAAAATTGAGGATGAACATTGAACTAGCCGTCAGAGTATAACCAAGTAGAGTCTAGCCAATTTAAATGCACCATGTCCATTGTGCCAGGTGCTAATTGCCCCAAGAGGTCCTGGATGTGAAGGTGGCCGTCCTATATTGAGTGCAGCACGAGTTCTCGGAACGAGCGAAGAGAATCTTGGCTTGGGACTGATATTGATTGAGCAATTGGGTCATAAATTCTTGGACAAAAAGAGGTCGCACCACACAAGCCTCACCGTACCCGGGGTTGTCCAATTACTTTAAGCGATTAGACTTTCTCAATCGTCGAGGATCCTTTGTGCCGCCGCTTTCATGATCCAGGAAATGCGACAACCTACGTACGTGCATGAATTGAACTGAACGGTTTTACAAGCCGCTTACTAAAGCATGAAATCCACCTTGATGTCCCGAAAAAAAAAGAGTCTCTAACATCTCTATCACTTGTGGACTGAAGATTTCTCTGGCAGAACATCTGAAGGGAAGCCTCATGTCGACAGTTCCAAAATTTATGACACCCTTGATTACAACCCTTATCTCCAATTGGTAGTAGTTGTACTTACGTAGGTGATTCTCTGAAGCAAGAACAATAGCTTGCCCGGCCATATACGTGGATGCAGTGGGACCAAGTAGCGTTGTCAGGAGTTCTCTTGCCATTGCCCATTGAGCAACATAAAAACGAAGGACTGGTAGCAATTCTCCTAATTGTTCTTCCTTCAGTCCATCCTATCCCCCTCTCTTCAATTCATTCTTGAGATGAAGCCTGGTCGGTCGTTCTCATCGCCCCAGCTCTGGTAAAAATCCTTCATCCCCGGCCTGAATCTCAGGTACCGACTACATCTAATCTTCTCATTTTCTAGCTCACATTACGACTCTATATACTGTGAACGTACGTACGTAACCAAGCAACCAGCCAACCAACCCAGTGCTCAAAATTGTATGCCCGTCTGGTGGTTTTGCTCAGTAGTCGCCAGTAGCTGAATTAGCTCGGTAGAGGTGAAGACCTTGCCGAGAGCTCCGATAAATGAGAAGGCAAATGACGGATTCAGCACCGCTTACGTGGTTGAGAGTACCTTTATTTGCCTGCTTGGATAGACCGAAGAATGGATGGATGGGGATGGATGGATGGATGGATGTGGCCCTTTGACTGCGATGGGAGAGAGGCGCTTCAAAGAGTAACATCCAGGCCGGAGGATCTCTCGATCCAGAAGGGAAAAGGCGAAGAGGGAGAGAGAGGGAGAGACAGAGAGAGCGAGAGAGTGAGCATGGTACCTTGAGGATCACCAGCTATCCAGCATCCATCCACAGGGGGAGCTGACTGAATGAACAGAAGGAGAGAGAGAGAGAGAGAGAGGCATACACACACACAGGCACGAAGGATTCCCACGCTCTCGACAACGTTCAGATCGCATTCCGAATGCTCCTGAAGAGAGAAACGGCTTCAATCACTTGTTGCTTGAAACTGACTGCGTTGAGACGTGACAATGATGATGCTATCGTCAAATGAATCCGTGATACGAAAGCCTTTTTACATGGATAGTGGCGCCGAAAGTGGATCCTCACCGGAGAATCGTGTCTCCACTATGGGGTTTAGTGGGCATCATTTGTACAATCAGCAACCCTCTCAAACCAACCAGCCTCCGCCAATGTCCAGAACACATCAATATCGAAAGGTGATGAAACCCTTGCTGGAACGAAAACGCCGTGCCCGGATCAATAAGTGTCTGGATGAATTGAAAGACATTATGGTGACAGCCCTTCAAGCCGAAGGGGAATCTATTTCCAAGCTAGAAAAGGCCGACGTTTTGGAGCTAACCGTTAAGCATCTTCAAAAGTTGAAACAACAAAACGCTCTAGGACTAACCCCACAATCCACATATGTGGGCAAATTTCGTGCCGGTTACGCCCACTGCGCCCAAGAAGTGTCTAAGTTCATGACTCAATCCGCCGGAGTGGACAATCATGTGTCGACACGCCTGCTGTCGCATTTGGGCGGTTGCATTCAAGCCATGGATGTTGTGCCACCCTCAGCCTTTGACGTGTCTTCTCCCGCTGTACCTCAGACTGTCTCAGTGGTAGGAAGCAAGGTCCAAGATGATGTTCACTCCTCATTTGATGAGGACGAGGCTACCCACCAAGCCCTAGATCTGTCTTCCAAGACCATTGGCGAAGATGCCGCTCGACGTAGACAATTGTCTCGAGACAGTGACAGTGGGAATAGCTCGTTAGGGCACGAGGACAATCATTGCCGGAGTAATAATCTGAAGAAAAACAATGATAAGGCTCTTGAGAACAACAACAACAACAACAACAACAACAACAACAACAACAACAACCTTCACCACCACCTTCGCCCTCCGCTTGACGGCTCCGACAAATCTTGGCGGCCTTGGTGAAAGGAGCCCCCTTCTTACCGTGACTTTATTTGCGCATAGTATAGTATGTGAATGTGGTAATTGTCGTCGTCGACATCTGTGATATCTGTTGATAAAAGTGTCTTCCAAAGGAACTCATTAAGTTGGCATTCTCATGATCCCTATCTCACACTTCCAAGCCTTCTTCCTTTTTGCTTACTACATACCTTCGGTCCATGACTATGATGAACGGCATAGATCTTTTCCCAAGTACAAAAAAGAATAAAAAGCATTCCGGGAATTTAACCTCTCTCACAATTACGTGGACTCTTTATTTGACTTCATTCAGCAGGTCTCTCTAAGAATCTCAATCTCTCTCGCTCAGCTTCTGAGCACTACTCACTATCACTGTCTACAAGTACGTACATACTGTAGAAGAGAAATAAAAGAGAAAGAGAGTAATAAATTGTGGGAACTAGCGTGCGATTGGGTTTAACAATGTACCGAGTTCTAGGGCACATACAGTAAATGAGAAGAGTAGGAAGGTAGGTGGGTAGGTAGGTACGTGGAAGTAAGTAAGTCCAATTGGAAAACCGCCAATTGTTTATCAAAAGTCTTATCTCAGCTCTTAATTCGAAGTCAATACCAAATATCGAAGAGTATAAACAAGGCGCATGAAATAGCGTGTTTCATACATTCGAGGCTTCGAAAGAAAGCTTCATGACCCTTGTTTAATCTCAAAACCCACTCACTCTTGAACTCCGAATGGATCCATGGGAACCCAACCCCGAGGTTCATACAAAGATCTCGAAGGTGATGATCTCTGTGGCTTACCAGCTCACCTCAGGCGAAGATCAAATGGTGGGAGAGGGCATTCGATTCTCCCACAACCCCAACCAACCAACCAACCAACCAGTCAGCCACTCAGCACTTACTCACCCACATACACCACACATAGGCGCGCGCGCACACACACACACTCACTCTCAACTCGCCGAGTACATTTGGTGCATGCAGGTTATGGTTCTATGTACAATCTACATTTACTAATGGTGGAGAGACCTGGCCAAATGAGGTCGCATGCCTCTCTCATGATCTTTGGTCTCGAGCGCGGGAGAGGGCACAAGCCTATCTCAAGTTGAAAATAGAGGCCTTCAACGGAAGAGACTCATCTGGCAAGTGGTGCGTACGTACATTAAATAGACAGTCCCTCGAATGCACAATCACATAAAAGATGGCAAGTTTATCAAAAGCTGAGCTTCAAAGGCTTAAATATGAAGCCCCCCGTTATCTTGTGGAATAAAGCCTTTAAAAGCTGGATTGTCGTTTCTAACAAAGAATGTTTCTAATACGAATGAGCCCGTACTGATCGATCGAGAGACAGACAGACGGGTGGAAGTGAGACCCAAAAAATCCTGAGAAACGGAAGCACTTCACGATTGAGCTACATCTTCGAGCATGGGAACGACGTTCTTGCCAGTGAGAGCCCACTCGAATCCTCGTGAAAGGCTCCAAATGTCAAAGTGCACACAAACTGGCTAACTCAAGCACATGGCATTGGGCTCGGGAATTCAGGGGCCTTGTGAACTTTCAGCGGAGTTCATCCATAGTTCATGACACCAATTGCTGCCTCTGCATCATGTCATGGAAAAGTGAGCCTCGGGTCATCAGATCAGGTGACAGTGCCATAGAGCACCCACAGTAATGAGTTAGTACAGAATATTGTTGTTCAATATTCATGCTCCTGGTTTTGAACAAAGCTAACGCGCCAAAGCAAGTTCGCGGTGCCAGTCTACAAATTCATATCTTTGATAAGTCCATTGCCGATGGAAACAGGTTTTCCCGCTTTTGTACATAGGGAGATTAATACACGCCCCCCCCCTTTCTCCATTCTTGGTCAGACACCCCGTTTTCCAAGCACTCCACTCACTAGGGGCCACCTAGTCCTAGTCCAGGGTGGTGTAGGCATGATCATGGCGTAAGTCAGTTGGGCTCGAGCTTAGTTTTGAGCACTTGGGTTTCAATTGTAGGACAACCCAACACTCTGGGCTGTCATGATGGCTTCGTGGGGGGCGGATTTTTGTCAAATAAGATGCTTGAAAAGAAATGATGTTATGCTTGATGCCAGACTACCCAAAGCTCCAACCAGGTGGCTGATGTGGCTGGGCCCGCCGGCCGTCAACCACCATTATGGCCGACAAATCAATCCACCAAGAACTTTCAAGCCCAAACAGACATTTTCACCCTTTTGTGTGAGCTCAAGATGACACTATACGGAAAACATTGGTTCCACAACATGAATGTAGGAGGGTTGTCATACCTAAACCATTTTGGTAAACTGATATATCTGGCATATGCTTTCGAAGGCACTCACTCCTCTCGGCCTGTCCGAAAATCTGGTCGGGTATGGAGAACCCCTGAGACGTGCCACATTGTTCAAGAAAAGAAGTCTTCGTCGTCGTTTGTAGGGATGTAGGTGTTCTGGTCTTGGCTTGGGGAGTTGGCTGGTTAGGTGTTAGCTACATAGCAACCTCACCGGTAGCTGGATGGACAATGGCGAATGTGTGAGGCATTCATCTGCAAATGAGTTTTTTTCTCTTTCGTCTTCTCTTTTGTCATTCAATCCAACAACCTGATGCGGCCACGGGGAGCTTTTTTTCAAAATCTCCACTGGCTCACCATCAATGGTTGGTAAGTTGGAAGGCTAGTTGGTTGGTTGACAGTAGCCATTCCTTCACTCCTACTGGGATGAAACAGGGTCCGAAATTGTGCATCACAATTATGAAAAATCGCCACAGAATTATCAACCATGACTTGAGAAAGTGGCTAAGCGGTTTTTTTCTTCCAAGAACCCATATATGTTGGCTAGAATTGCAATACCCAATGGAGTTGAGAGTTCAGGGACGACAAACAAGTGTTGTCACTTCAGTGCATTCGTGGTAATAATAATCACAACAATAACATCAACAACAACAACAACAACAGCACCAAGATCATTTTATAGACACACCCCTCCGGGGGACAAGATTAATTATCGTCCAGCATCATTTGGCAATCTTTCTCTCTCTCTCTCTCTCTCTCTCTCTTGAAGTCATCCGAGAGCTCTTAAGTACCCAAATCTCAGCTGGCCAAAGGCAACACTTGCACAATGTGTGTTAGTATATTGGGGAGGACCCTTGAGGAGCTCCTTGACACTTGTGCCAAAGATAATCTTGATTCATGATCGGAGCACAATTGATACGAAAAGCAACCGTCCAAATACCTTTCTTCTTTTGCTTCTTCTTGCACTAACACCAGCACTACTACCTACTAACTACTACTCCCTCCACCTCTAAAGACTTGGTCATCTTTGCAACCATTGACCAAAGGAGACGACTGTCTGCCTATTTGAGATGGATCCATTCAGCTTGGTCCCGATTGACGAGGAATTCTGATGCACTGATGTTGGTTCAAATCATATATGAACGCCTCTGATCACGTTCTCTATTGCTCTACTTCCTGTCAGTCTACTGATCTATGACCAAATCCTTTCATTGTCTCTATCTCTGTGGAGCACATGACACACTCACCCAGAACAAAAAAGGACCCTCCTCCCAAGTCCATGATCGACTCCACCCTACAAACACAATTCTGCGATGGCTCACTCGGTATTTATACGCTTAGACAAATTGGCGACACTGCCGAGCCTTTGTTTTGTTAAGCGCCGAGCGAGTTCAAGCTCAACAACCCCAGGGAACTCAAGATTGAGCAGAGAAAAACGTATTGATCCCAGATTCGGGTAAGTTTGGAAATTCCCAATGAATACAATAAAAAGTTGAAGGTTTTGTGCTCCAATCTGGGCAAGGCCGGACCGAGTTGTCTCTAAATGAAGTAATAGACGGCGACACCATTTCTTTAGGGGAAACATGGATTGATTGGATCATGAATGAGCCTAGGTACTCACTCGTACATCGTTAACATGATTACGATTGGGCGGATCCAGTTAAATTGTGGATACGTGCGTGAAAATTAGGGTTCATGGTTTTTGCATGTCCTGATTTCATGTCAAAATTCTGCATTGACAAAGAGCCGATAGACAAAGGGAGCTTCTACCGTATTTGATGTTCCGTTCATATGAACCAAAGCTATAGGGACAGCAACAACAGCAATGATAATCGTGCATGGTACGAGCGGCGTTCAAATGAACGTGAATTTCGGGAAATTTGTGCCAATTTAAACAAATACAACAACAGAAGGCTTGGTGCCACTTTTTGTTGGTAGAGAACAATCGCTTTATGGCCTTTCGGCATGCACCACTACTACAACGAGTGGCCATCACAATTTCTGAACCAGATTGGTGAATGGACAGTTGTCGGAGATTGGAAAAAAATCCCATCTTGGTTCAGCATGAGTGATCTTTCTGGGCTTTCAACTTCCTCTCGCTGCCATTTACGACGACTTCTTTCAACACGTGGCAAGATCAGACTTATGAATTCATGATGGCCAAGTCATTCTCAAATTTATCTGGATAATACTTGGAAATTGCTTTCATCTATCTATTAGGTGGGTTTAATATCAAGCCAACAAGCTACTTCACATTGAGAGAAGAGAGGCATTAGTACACATTTACAAACTGCATCTCCAATTCCCATTGGTGGATTGTGTGTCACACTTGTGAACACGGTTCCAGTGATACTTTTTCGCTTGAATGCCAAATGAAGATTCACACGAGAAAACGGCCACACTTGACGAAACAGCAAATCCGGAATCCCACGTGTTTGGCCAAAACCTAAGCCAGTAATCGGAGGCACTTGCGTGGTTGATGTTTCAGAACAGTACCGAGGTGGTGGTAACTAGGCGTAGATAATTGTCTT
Source organism: Tigriopus californicus (assembly GCF_007210705.1). Taxonomy (NCBI): domain Eukaryota; kingdom Metazoa; phylum Arthropoda; class Copepoda; order Harpacticoida; family Harpacticidae; genus Tigriopus; species Tigriopus californicus. The sequence continues at coordinate 6,306,307 of NC_081445.1, read as the reverse complement.
GATTGCTAATAGGACTCAGTTTCTCCGTCCATCCGCCGTCGTCCTGGAGACCAGGCAGCAACCAATGCAAAAAAGACAACGGCCTTAAAGTGTGGCGATAGGTGAGTGATGGACTTTCCGGACTCGAATAGAATGGAAACCGTGGATACACCGAGAACCACACGTGGAATGAATGGCGCACGAAGTCCTTCAGTTAGCTGGTGGGAATTCACAAGCAAAAGCCGGAACCAAATATGTGAAAAAATAGTTACTGGACAACATGAAGAACTGATTAAGAGGGGACCGTGCGGGAGTTTTCGAATCACGTGGAGAGGGGGAAAGAAAGTCAATTGTGCATGTGGACAAACAGATGACAGTGTAAGAAATGCTTATGAATTATTATCTAGCTGGCAAGAAATTGTTTATCATGGACAAGAGGGATTTCCCGATAGGCCAGCTAGTCAAGCCATCAAATGTCCGTTTGAATGATTGTTTTGAAATTACTGTTTACTCTCTTCACGCACAAAGCCTTGTCCGCCGCTGCCGCCGCCGCCCCATGAACTGAAGAGAGAGTCGCTCGTGTTGTGGGTTTTCCCATTCAGATCCCGAAAACCGGAAGGAAACTCAACGAACGGCTCTCAACTCTCGAGTCTCATCCTCCAAAAAAACTTGTTTCTCCCAAAGTGTAAACAAATCGGTAGGGTCGAGAGAGTGGTACCCTGGGCTATACAACGAAACATCTCTACGATGAGTTTTCCTCATCTAATACTCTCTCAGCTTCCCCTCTCCGTTTCCCTGTGCAGTCTTTTCAATGTAATTGTCCGGAAGTGGGCACGAACCTGTATGAATGTACAAGTTCGGTTGGATTCCCCCCACCAGCCCGTGTTCTATGCCAACAAGGAGATGACGATAGGAGTCATATCCGATGTATGGTGGTAGGCTGGTTGGCTCAGTTGCTCAGTGGTTTTCGGATCTTTCCCGATGGTTGAGCACGCGTCGTTCACTTGAAGAGAATGGACTTCAAATCACTCAGGTGTGTCCCTGGGAACAGACAGTAAAACGACTTGATTCTGTGGCAGGATTCACTGGGAGGAATCAGCAATCTAGGAAAGAACTTGATTCCTTGGTTGAACAAGTTGACCAACCAATTCCACCTCAACGTAGCTAAATCTAACCGATTCCATAATTTTGAGTTGAGCGGGCATATAGTCGAACATTCTGAATTTCTTGAGAAAAAGGTGGCACGGATAATTTGATCGCCTGAATTTAAAAGTAGATGAATACCCTATCAATGCGAAAAGCCTCTCCCGAAAGAGCTAGTTGAATTTGTCCCAGTGTGTGAAGAATTTGAGTGGGATTTGCTAACGGCAATTGCTCACTCACTCACTCACTCACTCACTCTACTTGTACGCTCTGTACCTCTCCGGATCTGCTTCCCTGGTTCGGCGTGTGTGTGTGTGTATCTCCGTCTGGTGAGTGATGGTCATTGATACGACGAGAATTAGATCAGTCTTTGTCACTTTTTGAATGAGAACCACTCAATGTGAGAGACTAGGAGACAGACATCTTCGGAAGTACTCCCACCACCAGAACTGCCACTAAGACGAAAATGAATGAAATTTTTTCCAACAAATTGCCTCCAGCTTCTCAAGATGGGAATTCGGCACCCCTCTTTTTGCAAATAAGACTTGGACCTTCTTATGTAATAGTAAAATCTAAAATTGATATTCCGAACAACCAATTGAGGGAATATTGTTATAGTTGGGTCAGGACAGTTAGGCAAAGAAACAACGAAATGAATGTAACAATTGAAGGTGATCTTTTTTCATAACCTGTGCAATGTCGTGTTGCTGAAGGGGTCGTTAAATTTGTCAAACTTGCCACTTTGCCATCTCGACCCTTTATTGAACTGATCATTTTCCAGGATTGGATAGAATGCGATTCCTCCGTTGTTCTAAGGCTCTCAAAAAGGATCAAGCCCCTATTGTCTTTGAATAAATTGATTGTTCTAGAAGAGCAGATGGTGGGCGTCGAACAATAAATATGAAGACGAACGACAATCTATTTGAATATAGCTCGTATTAGACTAATCCTGGGCTCATTGTTCGCGCGAAATGAGCTTTGCTAAGACACCAACCCAGGCGGGAAAGCCAGAGATCGTATCGGGTGGCTCAGTTGATTCCTTCAAATCCCACCATGATTCATGGAAATCTCAGGAAATTAGTGGATAGTCCCTCCTCCTTCTGCTCCTTGTTCTCGGGATTCTCATCATTTGGCCATGATCCATCATGCTAAATAAATACCTACGGTAGGAGGTGTCATTGGGGAACAAAGACATACCTGAGTTGAACAAATTTGGAGCAGATCTCATTCAAAGGACCACTTTGGATATTGGCCTGATTGAACAACACCAAACCAACCATTTCCCCATTTCCCTCTCCCCAATCCAACGACATTCCTTTCGACAAAAGTGAAGAATGGCCAACTCGGCATGTCGCCTGACGACTCGCCGGGTCCTTTTATAGGTACTTGCTCAATAATGCTGCCAACATTGCCACTCTAATTCTCTTTCTGTTGAATCCGTTCACTGCGAAATGGTATCGGGGACTGCCAATACTCTAGTTCCCTAAGGGCTACCTGCTACTTGCTACTTGCTACTGACAATGAGTGTGTAAAGTAGATCCAGTCTGAGTGTTCAATGACCATCACGATGATATACCCGATCAAAGGCTTTGTTTACTCTGTTGTTGGCTCTTGATTCGCCTTCAATGGACAGAAAATATTGAATGGTTGCTCTTTGATGCTCTTTGAGATTCGGGATGCCCTTTTTGGACACTTCCTAACATTTCGGAGACAACCATGGAACATCGGATTCTTTTTTTTTTTTTTGAAAAGTGTCATGTGGATATGGCGGAATACCGGAGAATCAAAGAATGCTTGGAGAAGAATCAGAACTGTCACTCAATTGCCAAATGGCCATGGAATCCGAGTTTGATATCCGGTCAACACTTCTTCGTCAAGCGGAATTCGTCTCGAGACACACATTGGTCACGGATTCCTTGGATCATATTCTGGTGTCCAGCCAGCCAGCCAGCCAGGCAGCCAGTCTGCCAAGCATTGTTGTTTTCTGGGCTCAATACGTGCCTGCCAACACACTAGAGTATATTGGACACACATTACGGTGCTTGGTAGATTTCAAAGTACCATTGGTTGATGGCGTAATAAAGCAAATAAGAAATTTTGTACATCTTTGGAATCCCCAATAACCTTTTGTAATCTTTTACGGAATGTGTGCGTGTGTGGTGCTACCCATCAAATTATGAAGATAATTTGAGAAAGCCCGCCAACATAGGTTCGAAGGCTAGTTCGTCTGATATCGGCTTCGTTTCAAGTCAAAGCAAATTAATGAACACATTCCTTTTTGGCTTCCTTACTTTCAGGCCGATTTATGTAATTTGTGGGAAGTACTCCGTCCCATGTTGGGCAAGTTAGAAATAATGCTTGTGCTTCTCGGAGGCAACAAGGGCGGGATGGGATTAATTAGATCTTGACACACCAGGCCGCCACCGGGATCACTTCACATAAGAATTTGACAGTTAGTCCAGCCCGATGATCATGATCCAAGCACCCTTTAATTAACCTAACAATGGGGAAAACGAAGACCTAGCAGGCCAGTGCACTTGAGAGATCCCAAGTAGCCAAGATGTTTGATTCCCGGGGAGGAAAAATCGTTGTGGGTGGCTTTTTTTCTTTTCTATCTGAGTGTAAACTTACTGTACAGTATGCATATGTGAATATGTCGTGCTTAAGGTCGGTGGATTTAAATCAGGTTTCATCTTCACTGACTAAATTTGCCCAGAACAATACATTATGTTCCCCTTTTATGTGGTTTGATTCTCCTGGGAAAGGAAATGTCCATGAGGTCACATGATCAAATGCTTCAGCCGGATTGCCCAAATGTGGCAGTGGTATTAATGTGTTACAATAACGCACCTCGTCGTAATCATCATCGCCACCAACTTATTTTTACCTGGGTATTTGGTGGCAGCAA